>NW_025791181.1:0-51747 GCF_907164935.1 Osmia bicornis bicornis | reverse complement strand
AACAATACTGTTATTATATGTACATTGATCTGTGGGAAGGTATCAGTATATTACATTGTATCCAATGTAGATATAATAATAATGATATTGTTATTAAATGTACATTGGTCTGTGGGAATAAATCAGTATGTTACATTACATCTGATGTAGATATAGTAATAATGATATTGTTATTAAATGTATATTACATATCTAATGTAGATATAGTAATAACGATACTGTTATTGTATGTACATTGATCTGTGGGAAGGTATCAGTATATTACATTATATCTATTGTAGATATAGTAATAAGCAAACTGTTATTATATGTACATTGATCTGTGGGTAGGGATCAGTATAACACATTAAATCTAATGTAGATATAGTAATAATTGTATTGTTATTAAATGTACATCGCTCTGTGGGATTAAATCAGTATATTAAATTTCATCTGATGTAGATATAGTAATAATGATATTGTTATTAAATGTATATTACATATCTAATGTACGTGTAGTAATTACGATACTTCCATTATATGTACATTGATCGGTGGGAAGGGATCATTATATTACATTATATCTATTGTAGACATAGTAACAATGATATTGTCATTAAATGTATATTACATACCTACTGTAGATATAGTAATAACGATACTGCCATTATATGTACATTGATCTGTGGGTAGGGATCAGTATATGACATTATATCTAATGTAGATATAGTAATAATGATATTGTTATTAAATGTACATTGGTCTGTGGGATTAAATCAGTATATTACATTTCATCTGATGTAGATATAGTAATAATGATATTGTTATTAAATGTATATTACATATCTAATGTAGATATAGTAATAACGATACTGTTATTGTATGTACATTGATCTGTGGGAAGGTATCAGAATATTACATTATATCTATTGTAGATATAGTAATAATGATATTGTTATTGAATGTACATTGGTCTGTGGGATTAAATCAGTATATTGAATTTCATCTGATGTAGATATATTAATAATGATACTGTTATTAAATGTATGTTGGTCTGTGGGATTAAATCAGTATATTACATTACATCTGATGTAGATATATTAATAATGATATTGTTATTAAATGTATATTACATATCAAATGGAGATATAGTAATAACGATACTGCCATTATATGTACATTGATCGCTGGGAAGGGATCATTATATTACATTTTATCTAATGTAGATACAGTAATAATGATATTGTTCTTAAATGTACATTGGTCTGTGGGAATAAATCAGTATATTACATTACATCTGATGTAGATATATTAATAATGATATTGTTATTAAATGTATATTACATATCTAATGTAGATGTAGTAATAACGATACTGTTATTATATGTAAATTGATCTGTGGGAAGATATCAGTTTATTACATTATATCTAATGTAGATATAGTAATAACGATACTGTTATTATATGTACATTGATCTGTGGGAAGGTATCAGTATATTACATTGTATCCAATGTAGATATAATAATAATGATATTGTTATTAAATGTACATTGGTCTGTGGGAATAAATCAGTATGTTACATTACATCTGATGTAGATATAGTAATAATGATATTGTTATTAAATGTATATTACATATCTAATGTAGATATAGTAATAACGATACTGTTATTGTATGTACATTGATCTGTGGGAAGGTATCAGAATATTACATTATATCTATTGTAGATATAGTAATAATGATATTGTTATTAAATGTATATTACATATCTAATGTAGATATAGTAATAACGATACTGTTATTGTATGTACATTGATCTGTGGGAAGGTATCAGAATATTACATTATATCTATTGTAGATATAGTAATAACCAAACTGTTATTATATGTACATTGATCTGTGGGTAGGGATCAGTATATTACATCATATCAAATGTAGATATAGTAATAATGATATTGTTACCAAAATTACATTGATCTTTGGGAAGGCATCAGTATATTACATTATATCCAATGTAGATATAGTATAAATGATACTGTTATTCAATGTACATTGATCTGTGGGAAGGAATCAGTATATTGCAGGAGATCTAATGCAGGTATAGTAATAACGATACTGCCATTATATGTACATTGATCGGTGGGAAGGGATCATTATATTACATTGTATCCAATGTAGATATAGTAATAATGATATTGTTATTAAATGTACATTGGTCTGTGGGATTAAATCAGTATTTTAAATTTCATCTAATGTAGATATAGTAATAATGATGTTGTTACCAAAATTACATTGATCTGTGGGAAGGCATCAGTATATTACATTATATCCAATGTAGATATAGTATAAATGATACTGTTACTCAATGTACATTGATCTGTGGGAAGGAATCAGTATAGTGCAGCAGATCTAATGCAGATATAGTAATAACGATACGGCCATTATATGTACATTGATCGGTGGGAAGGGATCATTCTATTACATTATATCTAATGTAGATATAGTAATAATGACCATGTTATTAAATGTATATTACATATCTAATGTAGATATAGTAATAACGAAACTGTTATTATATGTACATTGATCTGTGGGTAGAGATCAGTATATTACATTATATCTAATGTAGATATCGTAATAATGATATTTTTACCAAAATTACATTGATCTTTGGGAAGGCATCATTATATTACATTATATCCAATGTAGATATAGTATCAATGATACTGTTATTCAATGTACATTGATCTGTGGGGAGGGATAAGTTTATTGCAGGAGATCTAATGCAGATATAGTAATAACGATACTGCCATTATATGTACATTGATCGGTGGGAAGGGATCATTATATTACATTATATCCAATGTAGATATAGTAATAATGATATTTTTACCAAAATTACATTGATCTGTGGGAAGGCATCATTATATTACATTATATCCAATGTAGATATAGTATCAATGATACTGTTATTCAATGTACATTGATCTGTGGGAAGGTATCAGTATGTTGCATTACATCTGATGTAGATATAGTAATAATGATATTGCTATTAAATGTATATTACATATCTAATGTAGATATAGTAATAACGATACTGTCATTCTATGTATATTGATCTGTGGGAAGGTATCAGTATATTACATTATATCTATTGTAGATATAGTAATAACGAAACTGCTATTATATGTACATTGATCTGTGGGTAGGGATCAGTATATTACATTATATCTAATGTAGATATAGTAATAATGATGTTGTTACCAAAATTACATTAATCTGTGGGAAGGCATCAGTATATTACATTATATCCAATGCAGATATAGTATAAATGATACTGTTACTCAATGTACATTGATCTGTCGGATGGAATCAGTATATTGCAGCAGATCTAATGCAGATTTAGTAATAAGGATATTGCCATTATATGTACATTCATCGGTGGGAAGGGATCATTATATTACATTATATCTAATGTAGATATAGTAATAAAATAATTTTTAACAAAAAACAAATCCGACTTCGAAATGCACTAAAAAGTGTCAAATAATTTCTATTTCATTTATACCAATATTCCATAACTATTAATAATATCTACTTAATCGTTAAATAGGATACCAAATACATTTCAAAGTTTTCGGAGGCGGCGCAAAATTAAAAACTTTTCCTCTACTAGGAAGATCCTAACTCGGGCGTCGGCAACCTATGATAAATGACCCATTTGATAATTTCAAGTAACCCATATTCAACGGGAATCAACATACCCATTGTGAATTAACTATACTGCAGTTCACGAGTGACCGCACTTAACTCGCGCAGCTCACTAGGTCTAGGGAGATTTTTAATAGCCCGTGTGATTTCCCTTTACAGCTTGCTTCTTTACTTTGCGTTCACATCATTTTTTTTCGATAAATAATAGGAATTTCATTGTATCGTGAAACTTTACAATATCATCACCGGTTATCAGTTATCGTACGTCATATGTATATTTCTGCCCATCATTTATATGTAAAGCATAACAAGAAGCAAGCTGTAGAGGGGAATAACACACGTTACTAAAAATCTCTTTAGACCTAGTGAGCTACGCGAGTTAAGTATGGTCTCTCGTGAACTGCAGTACAGTGCATGTACATCAGGAGTGCTGCCAATTTCTGACATAATCGTTACAATTACAAATGTTTTCGGCCGTATCTGTAACGTTTCGAACTTGTTTTCTTACGACTTATTAATTATCAAGCTTGCCATACCGCAATCAAATCGTTATTGGCAGCATCGTTTGTTCGGGTATTTTTAATTTTGCGCCGCCTCCGAAAACTTTGAAATGTATTTGGTATCCTATTTAACGATTAAGTAGATATTATTAATAGTTATGGAATATTGGTATAAATGAAATAGAAATTATTTGACACTTTTTAGTGCATTTCGAAGTCGGATTTGTTTTTTGTTAAAAATTATTTTATTTCACACTTTTTAGTGGAACGTGTAGTACTTGTAGGATAGTGTAAGGTGATTTTAGATTTCTGTTGCTTAGCTAATAACCATAAACCGAAAAAAATTGACCGAATTTAACTTGTTAATAAACAACAAATTTTATAAATTTTTGTAAGTGGGATCATCGCGGATATACCTCCTACTAAATGTGAAAGGTTTCATCGCTATCGGTACATTCCCTGCAGCATAAACGCCGGAAGATATAAATGAAGTATTACGTATTTTGCGATAAAGTCGTTAGGAATGAAGAAATACAAAAATTTTTTTGCAGGACCAATTAGAAGATATACTCTAAAGATGCAAAATTTTCAATCCAACTGGTCTATCCGTATCGCGGTAATCGGTGAAAAATGTAAATCAAGCATTACGTTCTTGCAAAAAAATCGTTAGCAATGAAAAAATGCAAAATGCCTTTCTGACGGGACCAAGTGGGAGATATACTCTACAAGATGCAAGAAGTTTCGTCCCGATTGGTCTATCCGTCTCGGAGTAATCGGCGAACGTACGGCGCACGTACATGAAATAGTACGTTTTTCTGCAATAAAAAGCGTTCGGAATGAAAAAATATAAAAGGTGTTTTAACGGGACCAATCTGGGCACATACTTTAGAAGATCCAAAAGGTTTCGTTCCGATTAGTTCATCCGTTTCGGAATAATCGGCGTACATACATTTAGAAAAAAATGTCGTTAGGAATGAAAAAATGCGAAATATTTTTCTACGGGACCAATCGGGAGACATACTCTACCAGACGTAAAAGGTTTCGTTCCGATTGGTCCATCCGTCTCGGAGTAATCAGCGAACATACATTTAGAAGAAAAAATCATTAAGAATGAAAAAACGCAAAATATTTTTTTTACGTGACCAATGGGGAGTTGTACTGTACAGGATGCAAACAGTTTCATTCCGATTGATCCATCCGGCTCAGAATAATCGGTGAACATACACCGCACGTACATGAAATAGTACGTTTTTTTGCAATAAAAAGCGTTCGGAGTGAAAAAATGTAAAATGTTTGTATAACGGGACCAATCGGAAGACATACTCTACCAGATGCAAAAGGTTTTGTTCCGATTGATCCATCCGGCTCAGAATAATCGGTGAACATACACCGCACGTACATGAAATAGTACGTTTTTTTGCAATAAAAAGCGTTCGGAATGAAAAAATGTAAAATGTTTGTATAACGGGACCAATCGGAAGACATACTCTACCAGATGCAAAAGGTTTTGTTCCAATTGGTCCATCCGTCTCGGCGTAATCGGTGAACATACACCGCACGTACATGAAATAGTACGTTTTTTTGCAATAATAAAATAATTTTTAACAAAAAAAACATCCGACTTCGAAATGCACTAAAAAGTATAAAATAATTTCTATTTCATTTATACCAATATTCCATAGCTATTAATAATATCTACTTAATCGTTAAATAGGATACCAATTACATTTCAAAGTTTTCGGAGGCGGCGCAAAATTAAAAACTTTTCCTCTACTAGGAAGATCCTAACTCCGGCGTCGGCAACCTATGATAAATCACCTATTTGATAGTTTCAAGTAAACAATATTAAATGGGAATCAACAAACCCATTGCGAATTAACTGTACTGCAGTTCACGAGTGACGCACTTAACTCGCGCAGCTAGTGGCCTACTGAAGTCAAAGGAGATTTTTAATATTGCGTGTGATTCCCCTTTACAGCGTGCTTCTTGCTATGCGTTCACATCATTTTTTTTTTGCGACAAATAATAGAAATTTCATTGTATCGTGATACTTTACAATATCATCACCGGTTATCAGTTATCGTACGTCATATATTTCTGCCCACCATTTATATGTTCGCAAAGTATAATAAGAAGCAAGCTGTAGAGGGGAATAACACACGTTATTAAAAATCTCTCTAGACCTAGTGAGCGGCGCGAGTTAAGTATGATCTCTTGTGAACTGCAGTATAGTGCATGTACATCAGGACTGCTGCCAATTTCTCATATAATCGTTACAATTACAAATGTTTTCAGCCGGACCTATAATTTTTCTCTTACAACTTATCAATTACCAAGCTTGCCATACCGTAATCAAATCGTTATTGGCAGCATCGTTTGTTCGGGTATTTTTAATTTTGCGCCGCCTCCGAAAACTTTGAAATGTAATTGGTATCCTATTTAACGATTAAGTAGATATTATTAATAGCTATGGAATATTGGTATAAATGAAATAGAAATTATTTTATACTTTTTAGTGCATTTCGAAGTCGGATGTTTTTTTTGTTAAAAATTATTTTATTTCACAATTTTTAGTGGAATTCAGAGAAACGAACAATATTTGTAGGATGCCGTGCAGTTATATGTCAATGGGAATGGTTTAGTAAGGATCAATTACTGTTAGTTAATAAAAATAAAACAGCAGAACACGGAATAACATGTTTTTTAAATCACTTTATTAAGAAAATAAAAAAAAAAATTTTGGTTTTAGTAGAAGCATAATTTGACAATATTACCCCGGCCCCCCCTTCCCCTTCCCCTTCCGCCTGTTCCCCTCCCCCCCTACCCTGACCCCCCCGGTAACCCCTCAGGCGCCGCGATCTCCCTGCCGCCACTCCTCTTTCTGTAACGTATAAAAATGGAAATTATTAGATATATATTTTTTTCATTAAAATATTATTATTATAAATATTTTCCCTAATATTGAACAGCAGAGATGTTCTGATAAGGGCAATATTGAATTCCTCTGTACGAGGCAATAATTCATCATATAAAAAAGAATCTGTAATACATACTTCGCGGTGGCTTCGCCTCCTCGCCGGATTCCATCTCTTGCACCTGAGGGAGGGGCTCCTCCCTCGGTCGGTGATCCTCTTGTTGCTGAGGGAGGAGCTCCTCCCTCAGTTGCTGCAACTGCTGTTGCTGTTGCTGCTGCAGCTGCTGCTGCAGCAGCTGCATTTCCCGATGATGCTGTTCCTGCTGCTGCTGCAGCAGCAGCTGAACATCCCTGAACATTTGTTGATCTGATAGAGAAAACAAAAAGAAATATATATATATATATACTGCAGGCATGTTTCTGAAATATTCACAACATACATTTTGCACAGCTTCTTTTACTTTTTTCATGTACTCTTTAATTGCCATTATTAAAGATATAAAAATAATACTTACAATTGTTATCAGATTCTCCCATTTTTTTTAAATGTTTTTATTATGACTTATGTTCTGAAACAAAAATATTTGTTTAGTAATATTTGTAAAAAAAAAAAAAAATAAAAATATATAAGCAACAACAGTTACATTAATATTAGTTAATGACTAGAGGTAGAATGTTATCGATAACAGTGACATAGTGTTTATATTGTATAGAACGAAAGTCACACGAACGGCGACAAGACCGTGTATATCGAAACACATCTATACTTTTTAAAGTGTATCAGGATAACTAACACTCAATATGTACTTCTTGTATAGTTTTATTATTATATTCACTGAATACGAACACGGAAACTATTTTTCATTAGTGACGAAAATTTTTGATTGTTTGAATTGCGAAATATGTAATAAAATACAATCAACTACGTATGTTTAAACATCGACAAAAGCGATGAAAATGACATTCGAAATGTATCAGTACTCAAATAATAATATTTTTTTTTAAATTAAAGTTGTAGAAGAAATTCTAATTAGTTTTAAAATGAAGTTGTAGAAGAAATTATAATTATATGAATGTGCGATTTCATACCAAGTTCACTGTCGACCAGTATAAATTAATAAAATTATTCGTTTGTTCCCCCATTTAATTTCGTACATTGTTTAACACCCAAACAACGGATCTAATAGCAATAAATGTTTCCTACATTCGTATTCAGGGCACAGTCAACCGATAAAAAAAGCAATATTGAATATTATTGATAATGATAATAAAAGAAAGGAAATATCTATTCATATTTGTTAACATATTTGTATTACTTTTTTATTCATTATAATATTTGTAATAAATATTTGTTAACAATTCAAAATCTAAAGTTAAATAATGAAAATAATAAGTTATTCTTTGATGTAATAAAACTAGGTATTTTTTGTTCAAATTGACTATAATAATACAGCAACTAAATGAACCGTACCACCAGCCATTAAGAAATATTAATATACATAATTAGATACAACGTAGACGGAAATGAAATATTGCACGTATCGTACTTACCACTTGATCGAATCGCTGTTCGTATGAAACTGAGCAGGAATCTCTGACTTCCAAAGGAAGAGAATTGGTGGGGCACATTCCAGGATCGCACATATTATTCTCTATGTTTACATTCCTTTCGGTATGTGCGTAGTAGTTTATATTGAACGTAAATATTCGTAAATATTCTATTCGCCAGAAATGCGCAAAAACTAAACGGCGTATAGTCAATGATAGAAATATTCATACCCTCTTAATGTTGAATAGTATTCGGTTCGAAGAATAATGTAGTAATTATAAAATTGTACACTGGGCATTAAACAACCTTCATTTGAACCCCATGAAGAATTGTTGGCAATATTGTAAAGTATAATGTACTTGAAAAAAAAAAACCTGTAAACAAAAAATGAGCTTCGTGAAGCAAACAGAAGAACGTGAGATATAAAATCATAACGATATGAATATACGAATCAGTGCCAAGATGCATAAAACGACGCGTGGAAATGTAATTCAATATTAAGTAATGCAAATTTTAATTAAATTGCAAGTATTTGTAAATTTATGTTATATTAGATCCATTTAACATTGCCGTGAGTTTTGTACGAATATCGCATTGCTTTATTTTCCACTTATCGCACAATGTAACGGAATTCTACTATAAGTTTGCCTATTATTGCGATCGTCCTCACAATACAAACAAACATAGCTACAGCCCATAGACAGATCGCGTAGTCAGTTGAAACGAAAACCTGGCAACGTTAGGTGTTCAATTGATTGATACCTGTTGTAATAATTAATTGAATATTTTGAAAAGTGCTGCAAAGGTAGTCGTTTAAATTTCTATTATTTTATTATATTTTTTATAAAATCCAAAACCAACCGCGTCTGCTTGGAGCGACCAAATAACTGTTTGTAATAATAATAAAAAACAAACCAACCGCGTCTGCGTGGAGCGACCAATAATTGTTTTTATAAAACAAACCAACGGCGTCTGCTTGGAGCGACCAATAATTGTTTGTAAAAATTAAACAACCGCGTCTGCTTGGAACGACCAATAATTGTTTGTAAAAACAAACCAACCGCGTCTGCTTGGAGCGACCAATAATTGTTTGTAAAAACAAACCAACCGCGTCTGCTTGGAGCGACCAATAATTGTTTGTAATAAAAACAAACCAATCGCGTCTGCTTGGAGCGACCAACACTTGTTTGTAATATAAAAAACAAACCAACCGCGTCTGCTTGGAGCGACCAATAATTGTTTGTAATATAAAAATAAAACAACCGCGTCTGCTTGGAGCGACCAGTAATTGTTTGTTATACTATAATAAAAAACAAACCAACCGCGTCTGCTTGGAGCGACCAATTGTTTCTAAAAAAGAAACAAACCAACCACGTTTGCTTGAAGCGATGGGTAGACCTACAAAACATGCATCCCGTATGAGGAAGTATCGTGCGAATGAATCAAACGACGCCACGCAATTACGTCTGTACAAAAATTGCAAAAGAAATACAGAGAAACGATGTCATGAAACTATTAACGAACGCCATTTGAGATTATCTGCAATGCGAAAATATATGCGTTCAAAATTATTGCGTGAAACGATAGAGGAGAAGATACGTCGCCTAACCATAATTTATAATCGTTTAAAGAACGAATCTGTCGAAGAACGATCACGTAGATTGCGATTAATCCATAGACGCTTAGCGAACGAATCTGCTGAGAAACAATCACGTAGGCTGAGATTAATCCACAGACGCTTAGCGAACGAAACTGCTGAGGAACGATCACGTAGATTGAGATTAATCCATAGACGCTTAGCGAACGAATCTGCTGAGGAACGATCACGTAGATTGAGATTAATCCATAGACGCTTAGCGAACGAATCTGCTGAGGAACGATCACGTAGATTGAGATTAATCCATAGACGCTTAGCGAACGAATCTGCTGAGAAACGATCACGTAGGCTGAGATTAATCCACAGACGCTTAGCGAACGAAACTGCTGAGGAACGATCACGTAGAATGAGATTAATCCATAGACGCTTAGCGAACGAATCTGCTGAGGAACGATCACGTAGATTGAGAATAATCCACAGACGTTTAGCAAACGAATCTGCTGAGGAACGATCACGTAGATTGAGATTAACCCACAGGCGTTTAGCAAACGAATCTGCTGAGAAACAATCGCGTAGGCTGAGATTAATCCACAGGCGTTTATGCAATCAATGTATTGAAGAACGTTCACATCGTCTAATGCTCATTAAAAATCGTAATCGTGAAGTATTGTTAAGGGAAAATACCGAAACAAAAAATACACGTTTAAGAAATATGCGCGAAGTAGCTAAAAACCGAAGGAAAGAACGTTTCCTCCAGGAAGACTACTTTCAATCGGCTATTAATATTTTTGCTGATGTACCGTGTGCAGTGTGTTGCAAGACTTTATATCCGCAGCAACGTTACACTTTACACACGCAGCCTTTGTCTGGTCTAATTCCTGCAAATCTAATCGAATCAGAGAAGATAACAACATGTTCTCGTTGTCTAAATCATCTTAAAAAACACAAAGTTCCATCACAGGCATTTTGGAATAAAATGGAACTAATGTCTGTACCTCAGGAAATAGCAGATTTATCGGAAATCGAGAAACAAATGTTGTGCAGAATAGTGCCGTTTCTAAAAATTATGAAAATTCAGAATCGCTTCAGTCAGGATTGGTGCAAAGGTCAGGTAGTCCTATTTGCTCGCGATGTGTTCGAAGTAGCCGAGCAACTTCCAGTCCAATTAAACCAAACCGGTATAATGATTGTAGTTGAAAGTTACGAAAATTTGGAGCGACAGCGACAATTAAAAATTGATGTCGGAAAGCTTCGGGTAGCCTTACAATGGCTATTACAAAATAATGCTGTGTACAAAGACGTACAACCATGTTTTTCAAACATTACCAGTAATATTTTCGAAATAGCTCATGTCATTGAACAGCCGGCTATTGTAACAGAAGAAATTGAAGTTGCACAAAGAAATACTGAACTAAACAGTAGATTTGTAGACGTTGGTCGAAATGTAGCTATTTTACGAGGCACGTTTCGTCAAGCTAGCGATCGCTTCGGTATCGAATCTCGTGGTAAGCAATGTACTGGCATAGCTGCAGTTGCATGTGTTGCGTTTCATTCCCTAGATCCTAGTACGTGGTGTACTAGTGATGTCGATTATGTGGTTATAATAGGAGATAAATATTATCGTGATTGCATTGAAGCGCGAAGTATTCCTAACCCCAACGAAATCAATGTAGACTATTTAGCCGCAACTGAATTATTGCCACACGTAACATATAATAATAGGCGAGTCAATATCAACGTTGACTATGAAATGTCGGTAAATGGTCACATTGATATTGATAACGGTGTTGATGGATTTCCAAATTTAAAAAATGGTTTGATTACATTTTTTCAACGGTATATGTACGGAATTCTTACCGCGAATCTTACCTCAATAGCTGTATCATGTAGCAACCAATCGGAGACCACCTGCTATTGGTTGTTTGATTCCCATGCAAGAGGTCCAAAAGGATATAAAGCACCGTTACGGGGCGCCTCATGCTGTATGAAATTTACTACTATTGATGCTTTACACGCCACCTTGCGTCGTAATTTGTATGCGAAAGATGGCAACAGTAATGTATTAAATATCTACTCATTAACACCTGTAACAATTGCATCCGAGAGAAATAGATCTTCACTGGTAGAAAGAATGCAACATCTATCGGTTGCGACCCCACGAAATGAATCCAACGGAACACGAATTATTTTCGAAACAAGCATGCTACGTTCGATTGACGAAGGTGTTCCCAACATCGATAATATCGTCTGTATCAACAACAATAATAATAATAATAATAATAACGCCGAAAATGACCCGATACAACTGGCTAATATACATAGAAAAACAGCGCCTCCTTTGAACCTAGAGAGGGAGAGAAGAATTGAAGAACTGTGTTGGTACTTCCTGTTTCCAGATGGAAAAAATGGATTCAGAGAGCATCGTGACATCCCAATAACACCATTAGATTACTTCCAAGCACGTATTTTGAGCAATGACAAACGGTTCCAACGAACAGATTATCTGTTCTTCGCATTATCTGTGGTTGAATATTACCGCGCAAAAGCTAGCATTTCAGTGTCATGTAGAATGCGCCAAGGTGAATATACTCCAGAGGGATTAGTAGACAACATACATCTCATAATGAGAAACATAAGAGGATCGGCATCATACTGGAAACGATGCTGTTCGGAATTAATCGCCATGGTCCGAAGTCTTGGACCGCCCACATGGTTTGCTACGTTCTCTTGTAATGATCTGAATTGGCCAGATATGTTGAAGGCATTACTACTATCCGAAGGTCAATCAACGACCGAACTTGAAAACCTAACGTTTGCAGATCGACTACAATTGGTTCAGAGACACCCGGTAGTTATCGCAAGACAATTTACGTTACGCGTAAACGCGTTAATGCAGTATATAAAAAACTCGCAATGCTTAGGCGGCGTTGTTACCGATTTTTGGTATAGAATTGAATTTCAAAATCGGGGAAGTCCACATTTGCACATGCTTATTTGGTGCGCAAACGTACCTGATTTCCTTACCAACGAAGGCCAAAATGTTATTGAGAAAACTGTATCTTGTTCATTATTGGACATCGAAAATCACGATATGAACGATATAGTTCAAAAAGTACAAATTCATAAACATTCTCATACATGTTACAAAGATCGTAATAATCGTTCTTGTCGATTTGGATTCCCCAGACCGATAAGTGAAAGAACGATGTGCTTAGGCCCAGATGACACACTTGCCAACAACGGGCGTTTCTGCGTACTTAAAAGAACCGCAAATGAAGTTATGGTGAATAATTACAACCCAACTCTTTTAAAGCTTTGGAAAGCAAACATGGATATTCAACCATGCGGAAATGTTACAGCCGTCGCATATTATATTGCTAAATACGCAAGTAAATGCGAGCCGCAGGACACAGGAAATATTATTAAAGAAGCCGTTTTACGAGCGAAACGCCGAAACGATACCATCCGAAATCAATTATTTTCGGTATCTATGGCAATTCTATCTCAACGAATGGTCAATGCTATAGAATGTGCTTATCGATTATGCCATCTGCCTCTTAAAATGAGCTCGCGAAAAGCTGTATTTATAAACAGCTGTCGGCCTGAGCAGAGATATAGAATTCTGCGATTTGAAGAAAATGGAACATCATTTTTCAATAACATATTCGATCGTTACGTAAAGAGGCCAGACAACCTAGAGAACTTGAGTTTAGCCGAATTTGCTGTCCGATATGAAACAGTTTCAAGTAATATATGGACAGAAGAGGATGGCGACGCAGAACTTAGAACTGACGATGAAGAAATTTCGAGATCGAAGTTTATAAAATTGAAGGACAATACCCGAATG
Organism: Osmia bicornis bicornis; assembly: GCF_907164935.1. Taxonomy (NCBI): domain Eukaryota; kingdom Metazoa; phylum Arthropoda; class Insecta; order Hymenoptera; family Megachilidae; genus Osmia; species Osmia bicornis. Next base: position 37,649 of record NW_025791181.1, on the reverse strand, counting down.
CGAATAAGAAATAAACCAGCTGTACTCCGCCACCGATATTATACCCTGAACAGTGATAGAGAAGGATACTTCTACAACTTAATAGTGTGTCACATTCCATTTCGGGATGAAAGTACACTTATGTCCGAAAACGAATCTTCGGAACAATGTTTTCTTCGACGGCAACACGAGTTGAAACCTATGTTGGGTAACGCAACCGTCGAACAATTTACTCACGCAGAGCAAATTATTGAAGCGGCGCTCGCCCAAGCTGTTGCTTTGAATGTTGTACATGAAGAAGAAACTAATGAACATTTAAGAGATCCAGTCGGAATTCATGCCGACGAAACAATATATTATGATCAAGGTGATTTATATGAAGATCAACAGCAAGAAACAATTGCAATGCCAGAAGACGTGTTCCTTAATAGTATTCGAAGTCTTAATATTCAACAGAAAGACTTATTAAAATCAGTTTCCGCAGTAATTGAGAAAGATATTAAAAAAAAACGCTGTTGAAAATCCGGAACAAATGTTGCTTTTTATTACCGGAGGAGCTGGCAGTGGCAAATCGTTTATTTTAAAATTACTTGTTGAACACGTTAAATGCTGCTATAATCCTACAGTTGATATGATGATAAAACCATCTTTCATCGAAGTAGCTTCTTTGACTGGCGTCGCTGCCCGTCAAATATTCGGAAAAACTCTGCATTCCTTGTTCTCGTTGCCTATTGAAAAAGGTACTGCCATGACCTATCGACGACTGACAGGACAGAGGCTCGAACAGGAGAGACGAAAGTGGCGTCATACAAGGTGGTTGATTATCGACGAGATATCAATGGTATCTTACGAGAATTTGCGAATAATTCATTTAAGATTGCAAGAATTCAAAACAAATGATAAACTTTTTGGTGGCGTAAATGTACTTCTCTTTGGCGATATCATGCAGTTGCCCCCAGTAAAAGGACACTGGTGTTTTGTACAGCCATATTGGTGTAGTGCAGAAATTAATTTATGGCATCAATTTTCATTCTGCGAACTCACCATTAATATGCGACAAAGAGATGACGTTGAGTTTATCGATTTATTGAATAACCTTCGGTTTGGGGAAGTGACAACTTCTCAACTGGAAATATTATGCGAACGAAGAAGGGTTCCTCTAACCGGAGAGTTCGAGGATGGTGCAGCAGTAAGAATATTCCCAACGATAAAATTAGTGGATGAATATAATTCAAAAATGACTGATGAATTAGCAAAATCACATCGAATGTACGTCATTGATGCAATAGACGAATCCCGTGAGGCAGCTACATATGGAAAAAGGCCACCAGAAAATGTCATACCTGCAAATGTAAATAATTGTGGCGGACTGTTACATACAATAACGTTAACTGAAGGATCGCGAATCATGCTGCGACGAAATATATCAATTTCTGATGGTTTGATAAACGGTGCAATGGGAATAGTGAAGAAATTTACATGGCCGGCACTTCGAAGAGATCAACTAGAACAAGGAGAGTTGCCGGACGCGGTACTTATAAAATTTGACGACGAGTCCATTGGAAATAGATTTAAAGATATCGACGGTTACATCCCAATATCTCCAGTTGTAGCAACGTTTCAGGCGACGAAAGGTTATGGGGACGTCGAGCGCAGAATGTTACCACTTATTCTAAGTTGGGCAGTAACGGTGCATAAATTACAAGGGACAACATTAAACAAAGCTGTAATTGATCTTGGCAAAAAGAATTTTGCAAAAAGCCAAATTTACGTCGCTCTTAGTCGTGTCAAAAGTTTAGATGGTTTTGCTCTATCTGATTTAGCACCAAACAAAGTCCTCGTTAAACCGCATGACGAAAGAGCACTCGCAGAAATGCAAAGATTATGACGGTTACTTTTGCAAAGAAACAGTCCAAATCAGCTTCCAGCGACTGATACGTGAAGAAGGAAGCTAACCCTTCTTTTAGCGACCAACTGATAGAGAAAATGACGAAGTCTATTTTTTTTTTCATTTCACGGAAAATGTTGAAAAGTCACAATCGGTATATTCCCTGTAGAATAAACGCCGAAAAAAATATAAATGAAGCAGTACAATTTTTTTGCAATAAAAATTGACAGAAATGAAAAAATGAAAAATGCTTTCTTAACAAGACCAATCGGGAGACATACTTTAGAAGATACAAAAGGTTTCGTTCCGATTGGTCAATCCGTCTCGGCGTAATCGGTGAACATACATAAAAAAAAAAAAAAAAAAAAAAAAAAATATACACATCGAATTGAGTATCCTCCTCCTTTTCGAAGTCGGATAAAAAATAGATATAATGTAATATACTGATACCTTCCCACAGATCAATCTACATATAATAACAGTATCGTTATTACTATATCTACATTAGATATGTAATATACTTTTAATAACAACATCATTATTGCTATATATACATCAGATGAAATGTAATATACGGATTTAAACCCACAGACCAATGTACATTTAATAACAATAACATTATTACTATATCTACATCAGATGTAATTTAATATACTGATTTAATCCCACAGATCAATGTACATATAATAACAGTTTCGTTATTACTATATCTACGTTAGATATAATGTAATATAGTGATACCTTCCCACAGATCAATGTACATGTAATCAGAGTATCGTTATTACTATATCTACATTAGATATGTAATATACATTTATTAACAATATCATTATTACTATATCTACATTAGATATAATGTAATATAATGATCCCTTCCCACCGATCAATGTACATATAATGGCAGTATCGTTATTACTATATCTACATTAGATATGTAATATACATTTAATAACAATGTCATTATTACTATATCTACATCAGATGAAATTTAATATACTGATTTAATCCCACAGACCAATGTACATTTAGTAACAATACCATTATTACTATATCTACATCAGATGTAATTTAATATACTGATTTAATCCCACAGATCAATGTACATATAATAACAGTTTCGTTATTACTATATCTACATTAGATATAATGTAATATACTGATACCTTCCCACAGATCAATGTACATATAATAACAGTATCGTTATTACTATATCTACATTAGATATGTAATATACATTTAACAACAATATCATTATTACTATATCTACGTCAGATGAAATTTAATATACTGATTTAATCCCACAGACCAATGTACATTTAATAACAATACCATTATTACTATATCTACATCAGATGTAATTTAATATTCTGATTTAATCCCACAGATCAATGTACATATAATAACAGTTTCGTTATTACTATATCTACATTAGATATAACGTAATATACTGATAACTTCCCACAGATTAATGTACATATTAAAACTGTATCGTTATTACTATATCTACATTAGATATGTAATATACATTTAACAACAATATCATTATTACTATATCTACATCAGATGAAATTTAATATACTGATTTAATCCCACAGACCAATGTACATTTAATAACAATATGATTATTACTACATCTAAATTAGATGTAATGTAATATAATGATCCCTTCCCACCGATCAACGTACATATAATGGCAGTATCATTATTACTATATCTACATTTGATATGTAAGATACATTTAATAACAATATCATTATTAATATACCTACATCAGATGTAATGTAATATACTGATTTGTTCCCACAGACCAATGTACATATAATAACAGTTTCGTTATTACTATATCTACATTAGATATGTAATATACATTTAATAACAGCATCATTATTACTATAGCTACATCAGATGAAATTTAATATACTGATTTAATCCCACAGACCAATGTTCATTTAATAACAATAACATTATTACTACATCTACATTAGATATAATGTAATATAATGATGCCTTCCCACCGATCAATGTACATTTAATGGCAGTATCGTTATTACTATGTCTACATTAGATATGTAATATACATTTAATAACAATATCATTATTACTATATCTACATCAGATGAAATTTAATATACTGATTTTCTCCCACAGACCAATGTACACTTAATAACAATATCATTATTACTATATCTACATTGGATACAATGTAATATACTGATACCTTCCCACAGATCAATGTACATATAATAGCAGTTTCGTTATTACTATATCTACAACAGATAGAATGTAATATACTGATACCTTCCCACAGATCAATATACATAGAATAACAGTATCGTTATTACTATATCTACATTAGATATGTAATATACATTTAATAACAATATCATTATTACTATATCTACATCAGATGAAATTAAATATACTGATTTAATCCCACAGACCAATGTACATTTAATAACAATATCATTATGACTATATCTACATTGGATACAATGTTATATACCGATACCTTCCCAGCTATGAATGTACATATAATGGCAGTATCGTTATTACTATATCAGAATTAGATCTCCTGCAATATACTGATCCCTTCCCACAGACCAATGTACATTTAATAGATATAGTAATGACGAAACTGTTATTATATGTACATTGATCTGTGGGTAGGGATCAGTATATTACATTATATCTAATGTAGATATAGTAATAATGGTATTGTTATTAAATGTACATTGGTCTGCGGGAATAAATCAGTATATTAAATTTCATCTGATGTAGATATAGTTATAAATGTGTATTACATATCTAATGTACATATAGTAATAACGATACTGTTATTATATGTACATTGATCTGTGGGAAGGTATCAGTATATTACATTATATCTATTGTAGATATAGTAATAACGAAACTGTTATTATAAGTACATGGATCTGTGGGTAGGGATCAATATATTACATTATATCTAATGTAGATATAGTAATAATGAAGTTGTTACCAAAATTACATTGATCTGTGGGAAGGCATCACTATATTACATTATATCCAATGTAGATATAGTATAAATGATACCGTTATTCAATGTACATTCATCTGTGGGAAGGAATCAGTATACTGGAGCAGATCGAATGCAGATATAGTAATAAGGATATTGCCATTATATGTACATTGATAGGTGGGGAGGGATCATTATACTACATTATATCTAATGTAGATATATTAATAATGTTATTGTTATTAAATGTATATTACATATCTAATGTAGATATAGTAATAACGATACTGTTATTATATGTAAATTGATCTGTGGGAAGGTATCAGTATATTACATTATATCTAATGTAGATATAGTAGTAACGATACTGTTATTATTTGTACATTGATGTGTGGGAAGGTATCAGTATATTACATTGTATCCAATGTAGATATAGTAATAATGATATTGTTATTAAATGTACATTGGTCTGTGGGATTAAATCAGTATATTACATTTCATCTGATGTAGATATAGTAATAATGATATTGTTATTAAATGTATATTACATATTTAATGTAGATATAGTAATAACGATTCTGTTATTGTATGTACATTGATCTGTGCGTAGGGATCAGTATATTACATTATATCTAATGTAGATATAGTAATAATGGTATTGTTATTAAATGTACATTGGTCTGTGTGATTAAATCAGTATATTAAATTTCATCTGACGAAGATATAGTAATAAATGTATATTACATATCAAATGCAGATATAGTAGTAACGATACTGTTATTATATGTACATTGATCTGTTGGAAGGTATCAGTGTATTACATTATATCTATTGTAGATATAGTAATATCGAAACTGTTATTATATGTACATTGATCTGTGGGTAGGGATCAGTATATGTCATTATATCTAATGTAGATATAGTAATAATGACATTGTTACCAACATTACATTGATCTGTGGGAAGGCAGCAGTATATTACATTATATCTATTGTAGATATAGTAACTACGAAACTGTTGTTATATGTACATTGATCTGTGGGAAGGTATCAGTATATTACATTGTATCCAATGTAGATATAGTAATAATGATATTGTTATTAAATGTACATTGCTCTGTGGGAATAAATCAGTATATTACATTACATCTGATGTAGATATAGTAATAATGATATTGTTATTAGATGTATTTTACATATCTAATGTAGATATATTAATAACGATACTGTTATTGTATGTACATTGATCTGTGGGAAGGGATCAGTATATTGCAGGAGATCTAATTCAGATATAGTAATAACGATACTGCCATTATATGTACAATCATCGGTGGGAAGGGATCAGTATATTACATTATATCAAATGTAGATATAGTAATAATGGTATTGTTATTAAATGTACATTGGTCTGTGGGATTAAATCAGTATATTAAATTTCATCTGATGTAGATATATTAATTATGATATTGTTATTAAATGTACATTGGTCTGTGGGATTAAATCAGTATATTAAATTTCATCTGATGTAGATATAGTAATAATTATATTGTTATTAAATGTATATTACATATCTTGTAACCATATAATATGTTACATACATATATATATTCGGATCAGTAGGGATATACCCCTTAAACGACAATGATTCCCACTCGCCCGAGATGCGTGCGCATCGATCCCCACGCGGTATCGATCCCTACCTAGGAGATCGAAGGAGGTCGATGCAGGATCGATGATCAGACACTCTACGTTCGATAGCTCTAGCGTTAAGACGCGAAATACGAGGGTCCGTTGGGCGAGAAACGATACGCGAAGACGAGTCAAACAGACTTAGTACAATCGTCAAACTGCCGATCTACTGTTTTCGTGTATGCGCCTCTAACCGAGGAGTCGCGTGCACAAGCTGAGCCGCGGCATTGCTTCAAAGGATACCCGTTCGCGAATAACGAAGGTTTCGTCGTAGTAGTCAAAATAAAGAATAAATTACATCTAAATTCTTAAGTACACTTTGTTCGATTCACATCAATACCTGTGAAATAGTTATTCAGTGAAGCAATGCCGCGACTCAGTTTGTGACTCCTGGGTTTGTGGCACATGTGATTCGTGCTTCGCGCTTTATATATTCAACAAAATCCTTTTATATATATATTCACCTACTAAATTTAATACCAATGTCAAGTCACTGTTCATTAGTAACGGAGAAATCGTCAAGGTCACGTACTCGTGCCCTGCCGAGACCTCTTAGTTGTTGTAAACAATAGTGCCCAGACATTTCAAATAAACACAATCTCGCCCAACGTAACGAATAACACCATTAATTGCGTTCAAATTGATAATTTCGATTCTTGTTAGTCAAATCTCAAGGGTTACTATATATATATTGTGTGTGAGGAAAGCACGGTACTGAACGAACCACTGAATCTGGAAAAATTCTAGAGACCACGGAAGTGCCTCTGGACAATTCCTAGATAACACGGGACGTTAATACTTGGTGCCCGTCAGCGACGTGAGACTCTATCCCGCAAGGGCAAGACCTCCCGTCGTTCTGATAACTTCATATATATATACATCAATTGATTAAAGTCCATCTATTCTCACAAGAACCGAGATTGTTTCAATAGATCGTTCGGCAAAGCACAACACTACGAGCCAGGAGTGGCGTCCGCGTTTTTTGTAAAGTTAACAATAATCGGGTATGAGCGTTATACCACGAGCCAGGAGTGGCGTCCGCGTTTTTTGTAAAGTTAACAATAATCGGGTATGAGCGTTATACCACGAGCCAGGAGTGGCGTCTGCGTTTTTTGTAAAGTTAACAATAATCGGGTATAAGCGTTATACCACGAGCCAGGAGTGGCGTCCGCGTTTTCTAAAGTTTCTAACAGTCGGTATAAATTATTACATTACAAGCCAGGAGTGGCGTTCCGCGTTTACTAAATCAAGAATACAAACACAAATAGCTAACGTTCCTCAATGTACAAACTATTTTGAAAATACATAAGCAGACTTTTACCAGATATCTCTCGCTGTTTCTTATCAGACAACCTAAAAATTCCCCGTTACCAAACGAGTAGAAGTAGGAAAAAGTATCCAAAAAGTACGGTTACATAATTGGCGCCCAACGTGGGGCGGTGAATTTCGGTTGGATAAGAGACAGTGAAAGTCAAAATGCCGATTGAAAAACGTCCACGACTTCGTAATCAATCAATAACATCACCTCCTATGGAAACTGTCACGACCGAACCATCAGAAAATGCAATTCCAACAGTCTCGCGAATCATGAGATCACCTCCCAGTGCTGCGGCAACTTCTGCGGAAGAGGTAGGTGCTGGACAGGTACAAATAAGTGATGATGATGAAATAATTCAGGGGCAAAGGTTAAACAATAAACAAATAGTAGCAATTATTCGCGAACTCCAAAGAGAAATTAAGCGTCAAAATGAGAGGGTCCGCGAACTCGAGGCACGATTAACATCTAAGATAGACGAGCGTATCGAGAACACTAACGAAGAAGTTCATGAAAGATTGGTCGAGCACACAGTTGAAATTAGGGAATGTATTCGTAGATTAGAGACTCAAATAGAACGCGAGCGAACTGAGAACTCGAAGCGGAATAAAATCGTTCAACAAGAAAGTCGCGAACGTGGAAAAGGGGTCGAAACGGTCATATCAGGGCATAGCGGCAATGAACAGCGAGAACATTTAAATTCACGTGAAACAGAGACGGAAGTAATAGAATTGCAAAAGAACGGAGAAGAAATATCCCAAGTAGGAACGGCACCGGTGCCAACGCGAAGATCGTTCGTAGTTAAACCAAATTTACCCTCGTTTGAAGGGAAACCCACGGACAGGCCGACTAAATTTTTACGCGAATTTAAGAGGTTTATTGAGGCTGCGCGCGTACCGCAGGAAGAATTAAAATTTATAATTACACAGTCGTTATCTGGTATAGCCAGTGAATGGTGGGACTTAGTCGCTGAGCGTATAAGCACATGGTCAGAATTTTCCTCAGCATTTCAAAATCAATTCTGGAGCGTAGCCGTCCAAAGGAAAATCCGCCTAAATTTGGAGTCTGGGTCATACCGCCCGGAAGCGGGAATATCTCGGGTGACGTACGCGATGAAGTTGATCGGAAATGCCCGCGATTTGACACCACGAAGGCCGGATGATGAAATTGTATTAACAATCGCACGACATTTTTCACAAGCGGTGGACGATTGCGTCATAGGACAAGGTATTACAACTGTCGAAGGACTGTTTTCCTTGTTGGAACGTTTTGACCATGGAGGAACAGTTAACCGACCCAGATATAATGAACCAACACGGTACTATAATGAAACGAGAGGTACGACATATAAGGACCAGTCTAGTCGCCCAGACAGTGGACGAACGCAACCAACAACTGCAATCCACCCTGGAAGTAGCCAACAACAATCATATGATTCACGAAAAACAAATACAAACAGTTCGGGACAACAAAGGCAGCCAATCACAAATAGAATTAGAACAGCAACATTGGAGGAGAACAATCAAGAAAAGAACATTCCATCTGAAAAAGACGAGGTTCCAGCGGGAAACGAATAGGAAGGCCCTCAAAAACGTTCCGGAGTGACTTCCCCTCTCTGGGCGGAGGAGCCTCGTATGAAACAAACGGGGAAGATGAACACGAAGTAATCAACACCATCTTCCAGAACCCTCGACAGGAACTTGTGACAGAGGAATGGAACCCACCAAGAGAAAGAACTAGCGTAAAAAACCCAATGATCAAAATCTGCGTAGAGGGCGTTCCTACAAAGGCGTTAATAGATACGGGAAGTTCCATGACAGCCGTCTCAGAAGAATAGTACCAAAGACACCAAAATAACCTGATTAAGTGTCCAATGTTGCCAATTACCAACACATTTGTGTTAGGAGCAACCGGGAGTAAATCGGCTCGGCTTAAAAAACAGATCTGGGTTTCGATATACCATGAAGGAAAGAAGTTTGAGACAGCCGTCGTCGTTGTACCCGGGTTAATTTGTGATTTCATCCTCGGCGTGGACACATTGAAGCGCACGAAGGCGCAAATTGACTTAGAAGAAGATATCTTGATGTTAAAAGTGGAAAACAATGAGCTACGAATTCAGATAATCGATGAAGAAGGCACACAAGAGATGATTACGACACGCTGTGTTGCCGAAACCTCACAACGAACGGCTGTACAACCGCTAAGTGACCCCGTGTCAACGGTGATAGAGTCTAGTCATGCATCGTACCATGAAAAGGAAGAAATATCGTGCATAATTAAAAGCGTTCCACGACTATGGAGGGATGAAATCGGACGAGTATCATGTTACGAGCATCATTTACAAATACGAAAAGACACACCATATTCTGCAAGGACATATCCTATTCCAATAAAATATCTCGAAGCCGCAGATCAAGAAATTAAACGTATGCTAGAAAACGATATAATCCGTCCAAGCACCAGTCCATACATAAATCCCGTAGTCCCAGTATTAAAAAAAAATGGTACTGTGAGACTGTGTCTAGATGCAAGACGATTGAACGAGATATTAATAGATGACCACGAGATGTCTGAGCCACCTGAGATAATATTCCAAAGATTTAAAAAGGTTGCTTATCTCACAAGTTTAGATTTATCCAGCAGTTTTTGGCAAATTCCATTAGCCGCAGAATCAAGGAAATACACGGCCTTCTTGTATAGGGGAAGATGCTATGAATATGTTGTCACACCATTTGGTTTGAAGACTAGTAGTGCCAGCCTAGTGAGGGCACTGAGAATAATTCTTAGCGGTTTAGAGGAATTTGTTATAAACTTCATTGACGACATTCTCTGTTTCTCCAATTCATTCGAAGAACACGTTGAGCACATTCGTATCTTGTTGAACCGTTTAGACCATCATAATTTAACAATCAATTTAGATAAATGTAAATTCTTGCGGCATGAACTTAAGTTTTTAGGTCATATCGTGTCGAGAGAGGGGATAAAACAAGACCCGGAAAAGTTGAACGCAATTAAAGAATTTCCAGCTCCACGAAACTTAAAACAGCTACGCGGATTCTTAGGGCTCGTTAATTATTATAGCAAGTTTACTGACAAACACGCAGAGATGACTCTCCCACTATTAGAACTGTTGAAAAAGGATAGAAAGTGGTCATGGAATGATCAATTAGATACCGCGTTCGGGAAAATAAAAGAAATATTTTGTCAAGAGATCATTTTACAATATGCGAACACAAAGAAAGAATATTTCCTATTTACAGACGCGAGTTTCGCGGCATTAGGGGCCGTGCTAGAACAACAGGATAATACGGGGGTGCTCAGACCAATCACATTTGCGAGTCGTACTCTTAAAGGACCGGAAATAACATACTTTACAACCGAAAAGGAACTTTTGGCAATCGTATGGGCGTTAGCAAAATTTCGAACATATTTGTACGGTGCAAGGGTAATCCTATTGACAGATCATAAAGCAATAACGTTTCTCATGAATAGTAAACTAACTAATCAGAGGCTCACGCGATGGGTTTTAGCAATTCAAGATTATCACGTAGATATTCGTTATCACCCGGGAAAAGAAAATATTCTTGCGGACACCATGAGTCGTATTCCAGAATTAAAGGAAGGAGGTAGTCTGGATGGGGAGATGCAAGTGCAAATCTTTATTGCAAGGCTCACTCGGAAGGTATCAAAAGAGTTAGCAGACGCTCTTAAATTATTGCCAGCGGGGCAAAAGAGCGATGAAAAGCTGTCAAAAATTATATCACAAGTTCAAGAACCGTCCAGTACCACCTCTGACCGATACGCGATTTATAATGATGTACTCTGTCACAAAGATCGAATAGGTAAAACGAGAATAGTCATACCAACGAAGCTGCGAGATGACCTCATAATAGAAATACATGATTTATATGCGCACCCTGGAAGTGAAAAAACCGCGAAGTTGGTGGCGGAAGGGTTTTATATACCAAAATTACACCGACGTACTCGTAAATTAATATCTAGATGTGACACATGTCAACGAGTTAAAATTCAGACGCATGTGTTACATACAGATTTACAAAGTATTATACCGAAAAAACCATTAGAATTATTATCAGTTGACTATTATGGTCCGTTACCAGTTTCCAGAGGAGGTGTAGCATACATTTTGATCATCGAGGAGCTATTTACGAAATTTGTAAAACTATATCCTGTCAAACGCGCCACGACATACGTGACAATATCAAAAATAGGTAAAGATTTTATTCCGCGCTACGGCAAACCGGAGAAGATAATTACCGACCATGGAACCCAATTTACCTCACGACGATGGATTGACACCTTGAAGAAGAAGGGAATCCGGCACATATTATCCTCGATCAGGCATCCACAAAGCAACCCGGTAGAAAGGGTTAACCGGGAAATCGGGCGAATATTTCGAACTTTGGTAGCCGACGTGCATACTTCATGGGCAAAGTGGATTGACGTCATCGAGACCTGCTGTAACGAAATTGTACACGACAGTACAGGGTACACACCAACTGAGTTATTTTTGCGTAAACCACCAACGCGACCATGGGCCAAATGGTTTCCTTTCCTCAGCTACAACTATACTATAAAAGACAACGATCACTTCCGTAGCCTAGAATTAGCTTTTCGAAAAATGACACATAAAGCGAATAAACGACAAGAACGGGCAAATGCGGGTAAAGTACCGTTCCAATATCAAGTAGGAAATAAAGTCCTGGTAAAAACGAACCCCGTCTCAAATGCTGCCGATCGACAAATAGCAAAATTTTTTCATCTCTACGAAGGACCATATACCATAACAGAAATGAAAGGACCGGCAACGTTTGTAATCACAGATTTAGTGTCTGGAAAACAAAGAGGCACATTTCATGCGTCAAGTTGTCGTTTATATCGAGAACAAGAGACAGAGGACAACGCAGTAAACACCTAGAAGAAAAGGGTCTTCGTTGAAATGCGCAAATACAATTTCTTCAAACCCCCCCCCCCCCCTTTCTTATAACGGGTATAGCGATTAGGGAGATAGAGAGACAGCAGATCGATGAGATTAGTTGTCGAGTAAACACCCGAGATGACAGACAAAGTGAATAAGGTTCCAACTAAGGAAGCAGGTACGCAAAGTTATGCGTACTGGGCAATGATTTCCCGACCAACGCAGACTGGTTTGAAAATCTCATACCACGACCCACCACCGACAACGCTAAAACGCATCACTCCACGTCCATGGAAAGGGGTGAACCATGCGAGGTATCGAAGAGGGGTGGGTGTACAAGTTACGGGCAAGAGAGCTAGAGTTTGCACTCAAACGCCGAAGAACGGCCCGTGTACGGATAATGCATCGAATGGAGAAAAGAAAAATGAGTTAAAAAAAAGCATCACTATCCATGACAGAGGCTGGGATACTGGAAGACAGACAACCATCCCTGCAACCTACGGAATTCATCCAGCCACTTGAAATGGATGAGTGGGATTTGTTGCTGGATGTGGAAAATGGAGGACAACCAGAAACCTCCGGTCCAGGCCCTTCACCATCGGTCCCAAGGCAGGATGCTCCAGAGCCAAAGAAACTCAAACCCGACGCTGACGATTATATAGTGGAGATTCTACCGTCAAACCCACAGGATCCTCTCGGTCTGATGCTTATGACGGAGGAACTATTGCAAGCAATCTATGGCCCTGAGGAAGGAAAAGTGTAAAACAGTGACAATTACTTGAAAGACTCGGTGAAGGTGTTATGACAATTAGTGACGACATCAAACAAAAAGAATTGTGTTCTGAAATAACCTTAATAGACATTGTGTTTTGTTATAAAAAAAAAAAGGAACAAACGAACAACCTCATAAGTGTTTAGTTTCTTTAGTTATTTAGGATAAGTTTATTAAGAGTGTATATTTTCTTTCTTTTTTCGTTATACGTACAATTAGGAATTAATTTCAATTTTGTTCTCTTTTTCTCGTATATAAACGAGATACTCATTTACTCAGTATCGTTATCCGGCTCAAGGACGATGGGAATCGTTGTAGATACGCCAAATAGGCGTGCGAATTTAAAGGTAAAACCTGATAAATTCCATCGAATTATTGTTTAAATTAGTTTGAAAATCAATTACTCTTTTAGTTTTGTTTTATATGAAATTTTCCATTAAGTTATTATTACAATAATAGTGTCATTGAGTTTGAAAATTATATAATAGTTTAGTTTCGTTTTATAATATGAACATAATAGCACCCAAAATATTAATTAATTTAATCAATCAAGGGTGCATCCTGACTGCGTCCCTGCACCCTCAGATCTTAAGAGGGGGGCATATGTAACCATATAATATGTTATATACATATATATATTCGGATCAGTAGGGATATACCCCTTAAACGACAATGATTCCCACTCGCCCGAGATGCGTGCGCATCGATCCCCACGCGGTATCGATCCCTACCTAGGAGATCGAAGGAGGTCGATGCAGGATCGATGATCAGACACTCTACGTTCGATAGCTCTAGCGTTAAGACGCGAAATACGAGGGTCCGTTGGGCGAGAAACGATACGCGAAGACGAGTCAAACAGACTTAGTACAATCGTCAAACTGCCGATCTACTGTCTTCGTGTATGCGCCTCAAACCGAGGAGTCGCGTGCACAAGCTGAGCCGCGGCATTGCTTCAAAGGATACCCGTTCGCGAATAACGAAGATTTCGTCGTAGTAGTCAAAATAAAGAATAAATTACATCTAAATTCTTAAGTACACTTTGTTCGATTCACATCAATACCTGTGAAATAGTTATTCAGTGAAGCAATGCCGCGACTCAGTTTGTGACTCCTGGGTTTGTGGCACATGTGATTCGTGCTTCGCGCTTTATATATTCAACAAAATCCTTTTATATATATATTCACCTACTAAATTTAATACCAATGTCAAGTCACTGTTCATTAGTAACGGAGAAATCGTCAAGGTCACGTACTCGTGCCCTGCCGAGACCTCTTAGTTGTTGTAAACAATAGTGCCCAGACATTTCAAATAAACACAATCTCGCCCAACGTAACGAATAACACCATTAATTGCGTTCAAATTGATAATTTCGATTCTTGTTAGTCAAATCTCAAGGGTTACTATATACATATTGTGTGTGAGGAAAGCACGGTACTGAACGAACCACTGAATCTGGAAAAATTCTAGAGACCACGGAAGTGCCTCTGGACAATTCCTAGATAACACGGGACGTTAATACTTGGTGCCCGTCAGCGACGTGAGACTCTATCCCGCAAGGGCAAGACCTCCCGTCGTTCTGATAACTTCATATATATACACATCAATTGATTAAAGTGCATCTATTCTCACAAGAACCGAGATTGTTTCAATAGATCGTTCGGCAAAGCACAACACTACGAGCCAGGAGTGGCGTCCGCGTTTTTTGTAAAGTTAACAATAATCGGGTATGAGCGTTATACCACGAGCCAGGAGTGGCGTCCGCGTTTTTTGTAAAGTTAACACTAATCGGGTATGAGCGTTATACCACGAGCCAGGAGTGGCGTCCGCGTTTTTTGTAAAGTTAACAATAATCGGGTATAAGCGTTATACCACGAGCCAAGAGTGGCGTCCGCGTTTTCTAAAGTTTCTAACAGTCGGTATAAATTATTACATTACAAGCCAGGAGTGGCGTTCCGCGTTTACTAAATCAAGAATACAAACACAAATAGCTAACGTTCCTCAATGTACAAACTATTTTGAAAATACATAAGCAGACTTTTACCAGATATCTCTCGCTGTTTCTTATCAGACAACCTAAAAATTCCCCGTTACCAAACGAGTAGAAGTAGGAAAAAGTATCCAAAAAGTACGGTTACAATCTAATGGAGATATAGTAGTAACGATACTGTTATTATATGTACATTGATCTGTGGGAAGGTATCAGTATATTACATTATATCTATTGTAGATATAGTAATACCGCAACTGTTATTATATGTACATGGATCTGTGGGTAGGGATCAGTATATTACATTATATCTAATGTAGATATAGTAATAATTATATTGTTACCAAAATTACATTGATCTGTGGGAAGGGATCGGTATGTTACATTATATCCAATGTAGATATAGTATAAATGATACTGTTACTCAATGTACATTGATCTGTGGGAAGGAATCAGTATATTGCATCAGATCTAATGCAGATATAGTAATAAGGATATTGCCATTATATGTACATTGATCGGTGGGAAGGTATCAGTATATTACATTATATCTAATGTAGATATAATAATAACGAAACTGTTATTATATGTACATTGATCTGTGGGATTAAATCAGTATATTAAATTACATCTGATGTAGATATAATAATAATGATATTGATATTAAATGTATATTACATATCTAATGTAGATATAGTAATAACGATACTGTTATTATATGTATATTGATCTGTGGGAAGGTATCAGTATATTACATTATATCTATTGTAGATACATTTAATAACGGTATCATTTATACTATATCTACATTGGATATAATGTAATATACTGATGCCTTCCCACAGATCAATGTAATTTTGGTCACAACATCATTATTACTATATATACATTAGATATAATGCAATAGACTGATCCCTACCCACGGATGCATGTACATATAATACCAGTATCGTTACTACTATATCTGCATTTGATATGTAATATACATTTAATAACAATATCATTATTAATATATATACATCAGATGAAATTCAATATCCTGATTTAATCCCACAGACCAATGTACATTCAATAACAATATCATTATTACTATATCTACATGGGATACAATGTAATATACTGATACCTTCCCACAGATCAATATACATAGAATAACAGTATCGTTATTACTATATCTACAATAGATATAATGTAATATACTGATACCTTCCCACAGATCAATATACATACAATAACAGTATCGTTATTATTATATCTACATTAGATGTAATGTAATATAATGATCCCTTCCCACCGATCAATGTACATATAATGGCAATATCCTTATTACTATATCTGCATTATATCTGCTGCAATATACTGATTCCTTCCCACAGATCAATATACATTGAGTAACAGCATCATTTATACTATATCTACATTGGATATAATGTAATATACCGATCCCTTCCCACAGATCAATGTAATTTTGGTAGCAATATCATTATTACTATATCTACATTAGATATAATGTAACATACTGATCGCTTCCCACAGATCAATGTACATATAAAAACAGTTTCGTTATTACTATATCTACATTAGATATGTAATATACATTTAATAACAATATCATTATTACTATATCTACATCAGCTGAAATTTAATATACTGATTTAATCCCACAGACCAATGTACATTTAATAACAATATCATTATTACTGTATCTACATTAGGTAGAATGTAATATAATGATTTAATCCCACAGAACAATGTACATTTAATAACAATATCATTATTACTATATCAACATTGGATACAATGTAATATACTGATACCTTCCCACAGATCAATGTACATATAATAACAGTATCGTTATTACTATATCTATATTAGATATAATGTAATATACTGATATCTTCCCACAGATCAATTTACATATAATAACAGTACCGTTATTACTATATCTACATTAAATATGTAATATACATTTAATAACATTATCATTATTAATATATCTACATCAGATGTAATGTAATAGACTGATTTGTTCCCACAGACCAATGTACATTTAATAACAATATCATTATTATTATATCTACATTGGATACAATGTAATATACTGATATCTTCCCACAGATCAATGTACATATAATAGCAGTTCCGTTATTACTATATCTACAATAGATATAATGTAATATACTGATACCTTCCCACAGATCCATATACATATAATAACAGTATCGTTATTACTACATCTACATTAGATATGTAATATACATTTAACAACAATATCATTATTACTATATCTACATTGGATATAATGTAATATAATGATTCCTTCCCACCGATCAATGTACATATAATGGCAATATCCTTATTACTATATCTGCATTAGATCTGCTGCAATATACTGATTCCTTCCCACAGATCAATGTACATTGAGTAACAGTATCATTTATACTATATCTACATCAGATGTAATTTAATATACTGATTTAATCCCACAGATCAATGTACATATAATAACAGTTTCGTTATTACTATATCTGCATCAGATATAATGAAATGTTCTGATACCTTCCCACAGATCAATGTACATATAATAACAGTATCGTTATTACTATATCTACATTAGATATGTAATATACATTTAATAACAATATCATTATTAATATATCTACATCAGATGTAATGTAATGTACTGATTTATTCCACAGACCAATGTACATTTAATAACAATATCATTATTACTATATCTACATCAGATGAAATGTAATATACTGATTTAATCCCACAGTCCAATGTACACTGAATAACAATATCATTTTTACTATATCTACATCAGATATAATGTAATATACTGATCCCTTCCCACAGATCAATGTACATATTATAACAGTTTCGTTATTACTATATCTACATTAGATATAATGGAATATACTGATACCTTCCCACAGATCAATGTACATATAATAACAGTTTCGTAGTTACTATAACTACAATAGATATAATGTAATATACTGATACCTTCCCACAGATCAATGTAATTTTGGTAACAATATCCTTACTACTATATCTACCTTAGATATAATGATATATACTGATCCCTACCCACCGATCAATGTACATATAATAACAGTTTCGTTATTACTATATCTACAATAGATATAATGTAATATACTGATACCTTCCCACAGATCAATGTACATACAATAACAGTATCGTTATTACTATATCTACATCAGATATGTAATATACATTTAATAACAATATCATTATTACTATATCTACAGTGGATATAATGTAATATAATGATCCCTTCCCACAGATCAATGTACATATAATAGCAGTTCCGTTATTACTATATCTACAATAGATATAATGTAATATACTGATACCTTCCCACTGATCTATATACATATAATAACAGTATCGTTATTACTACATCTACATTAGATATGTAATATACATTTAACAACAATATCATTATTACTATATCTACATTGGATATAATGTAATATAATGATGCCTTCCCACCGATCAATGTACATATAATGGCAATATCCTTATTACTATATCTGCATTAGATCTGCTGCAATATACTGATTCCTTCCCACAGATCAATGTACATTGAGTAACAGTATCATTTATACTATATCTACATCAGATGTAATTTAATATACTGATTTAATCCCACAGATCAATGTACATATAATAACAGTTTCGTTATTACTATATCTGCATCAGATATAATGAAATGTTCTGATACCTTCCCACAGATCAATGTACATATAATAACAGTATCGTTATTACTATATCTACATTAGATATGTAATATACATTTAATAACAATATCATTATTAATATATCTACATCAGATGTAATGTAATAGACTGATTTATTCCCACAGACCAATGTACATTTAATAACAATATCATTATGACTATATCTACATCAGATGTAATTTAATATACTGATTTAATCCCACAGTCCAATGTACATTGAATAACAATATCATTTTTACTATATCTACATCAGATATAATGTAATATACTGATCCCTTCCCACAGATCAATGTACATATTATAACAGTTTCGTTATTACTATGTCCACAATAGATATAATGGAATATACTGATACCTTCCCACAGATCAATGTACATATAATAACAGTTTCGTAGTTACTATAACTACAATAGATATAATGTAATATACTGATACCTTCCCACAGATCAATGTAATTTTGGTAACAATATCCTTATTACTATATCTACCTTAGATATAATGATATATACTGATCCCTACCCACCGATCAATGTACATATAATAACAGTTTCGTTATTACTATATCTACAATAGATATAATGTAATATACTGATAACTTCCCACAGATCAATGTACGTACAATAACAGTATCGTTATTACTATATCTACATCAGATATGTAATATACATTTAATAACAATATCATTATTACTATATCTACAGTGGATATAATGTAATATAATGATCCCTTCCCACAGATCAATGTACATATAATAGCAGTTCCGTTATTACTATATCTACAATAGATATAATGTAATATACTGATACCTTCCCACTGATCTATATACATATAATAACAGTATCGTTATTACTACATCTACATTAGATATGTAATATACATTTAACAACAATATCATTATTACTATATCTACATTGCATGTAATGTAATATAATGATGCCTTCCCACCGATCAATGTACATATAATGGCAATATCCTTATTACTATATCTGCATTAGATCTGCTGCAATATACTGATTCCTTCCCACAGATCAATGTACATTGAGTAACAGTATCATTTATACTATATCTACATCAGATGTAATTTAATATACTGATTTAATCCCACAGATCAATGTACATATAATAACAGTTTCGTTATTACTATATCTGCATTAGATATAATGTAATGTACTGATACCTTCCCACAGATCAATGTACATATAATAACAGTATCATTTATACTATATCGACATTGGATATAATGTAATATACTGATGCCTTCCCACAGATCAATGTAATTTTCGTAACAATATCATTATTACTATATCTACATTAGATATAATGTAATATACTGATCCCTTCCCACAGATCAATGTACATATAATAACAGTTTCGTTATTACTATGTCCACAATAGATATAATGTAATATACTGATACCTTCCCACAGATCAATGTACATATAATAACAGTATTGTTATTACTGTAACGACCCAATAATCATACACAATATCTTTTTATTTCATTTCTTTATTGTAACTAATTTTTATATTTCATACAAAGTATTTTATTTAATTTTTATTGTTAATATTTAGTGTATAAAATTTTTGTAATAAATATTTTCATTTTCGTCGATAACCGAGTCTGTTAAATTCATCGATAAAAGTTTAGTCGATAAGTCGGACGGTAAAACAGTTTACCGATAAATTATCGACGTCTGACCGCGCGCGCGCCAGCGCAACCCCAGTAAGCATACGGTGGGGTAGTATTCTATAGTGGGGATGCTGGACTACCACGTGATGGGAAAAACCCAGCTACCCCAAGAACTCTATGTGAAAAAAAAGTGCCGACTCAGCAAGATCTGAGTATAAATAGAGGCGTTCCGCACAGTTTCATCGCAGATCTTCTCAGACCTCGGTCTGAAACAGACAACACTCTGATCAGTAGAGAAGAGCTTGCGCTGAACTGTTTAGGCAGCGATAGAGCGCGAGCTATAGCTAATTTCTACTCTTCCACTGGTGGCGTACAGCACTACGGGTCAGGTGGACCTCCTATCCATGGTACGCAACGTGTTGCACAGGTGTTTAAGCTAAGCCAACATTTCAAGTGTAATGAGCTAGCGAGGAGCGGAGCTCCTTGAAATGCCTGCGTCTAAAACACAGCTCTGGTATAACCAGAAACCGATTGCGACCTATAGGAAGGGTTAACTCGACTCCGATAGTTTCGTACAAACCTCTGGAAATTTAGTTTCCATAATCATTGTTGAAAACAAACAGAGTATTGACTGTACAGAAAGACCACGCCGCATTTGCGTTAGCGCTATCAATTTTTACAATTATTAATTTCTACTTACATATATTAATTACTAATTACATATTTCCAATTGTATTCCCAATCTAGGGCGAACTAATTATAATTTCTTACTGTATTCCTATTTCTAGCCGCACTTATTGTGATACTAGCGATTTTCTTTTATATTATATTTCAATTCACTTACCTTATAATTTTTGAATAAACATATTTTCATTCAGTTTCTAGCACATTAGTGTTTGGATTTCACTCCTTAACCGCACACCACACGAACCTATAATCCCTAACACGTTGATTACGAGTCGCCTTCTAAGGGAACCGCTCTCCCTACAAGTCGGTGCAGTGACGTACTCACTCTGGGTCGTTACACGTAGTTAGATAATAAAAATTTGGTGACAGCGGTGGGATTGTTCGAGTGGTAAGGAGAAATCGTATCTCAGCGGACATTAATGGTTAGCCTAGAAACAGACAAATACAAATAAAGAGTAAAATACAAGAATAAAAAAAAAAAAGGAAAATAAAAATATAGTAATAATATATATAAAAAAATACAAATATATATAATACATATACACATACATATATACTATATTAATAAGCAAGAATCAAGATGCCAAACGGAACAGCCGATCAACCAGCCAGCGCATCAGCCAGCGGATCAGCTAACGGATCAACTGAAGGAAGCCGACCGATCAGTATTCGCGATGCAGCAGACATCGTACCAGCATTCAACGGCCGCAACATACCAGTCTACCAGTTTGCAAAGAGCTGTTTCAAAGCGAAGAATATAATCTCTCCTAATGCTGAGTACGGGTTGGTACAATTAATCAAGAACAACTTCTACGGGCAAGCAGCAAGAGTGGTACTAAACGGAGACTACGACACCATCGAGGAACTGATTGCCGTAATAAAATCACGGTTCGCACCGCTCTTCACTTCGATGCAGCTATGCGGCGACATGGCAAGGATCGCACAGGGTCCAACTGAGGCAGTCATGGACTACGGCAGCCGCGTCTCAGGACTTCTATTACAAATTAAGAGCTGCAACGAAATAGAATTCCCTGATAACATCGAAGGATACAACCTATCTTCGGAAAATAATACAATAAAAGCTTTCCTTACCGGTTTGAAACAAGAAGTATATAACCGAATGAAAAATCAGAATTTCAACAGCCTCGACGAAGCAATCAGTGCAGCAATTGTAGCCGAGGCAGAAAATTTAGAAAGCCAGACCAAGGCTAAGTTATCACAAGGATTCACTATGACCAATCAATGCGAAAACTGCCTTGGATATGGGCATAATGCTAGTATATGCTGCAGTCAGCAATTCCAAGGACAATCAACGTCAAGGGCCCGCTGGACGGCAAAACACTGCCAACACTGCCAGAGGTCCGGGCACACCGTGGAGACCTGTTGGTTTAAGGACCAACCACCAAGACAAGGGGTCCCCCAGGACTTTGTGCAGCCAGCTCAAACCTACAGAAACCAGCCTACGCAGAGACAAGGTCAGAATTGTACACGAGCAAGACCTCCATTCTGCCAAAACATAGGCCATACAATTCAGGAACGCCGGAAAAAGGCATATCAAGAACGCAACAGAAACCAAAAAATCCAGCAAACTCCTCAAGTACAACAGGTACGTAAAAAGGCAAACTTGTACCTAAACTTAGGAGAAATATGTAAGTCTCCCAGTGTCGAACTATTAAGCGAAAGCTTCAGTGAACAAAAAGCATTATTCATGGTTGACACAGGATCAGATATTAATATGATTAAAAAACAAGCAATATCAAACAAAGTTATTATAAATACAGATATAATTTTTCAATTGAATGGGATAACCAAAAGCTCCATTTATACAACAGGATATATCAAAGTAAGAATACTGGAAACAGAATCCATATTCCACATCATCGAGGAACTACCGATTGAACAAGATGGAATTTTAGGCACAGAATATTTTAAAACCAGTGGAGCCAGCATTAATTATGCTAAATCAATATTAATAGTAAACAACAACATAATACCATTTAAACAATCAGCAGTAATAATACCATCCAGGGCAAAAACCATGATACCTATAAGAGTATCAAACACTGAAATCAAAACTGGTTTTGTCCCAAAATTACAACTTCACCCACAAATATATATGGGAAACGCTGTAGTTACTAATCGAGATGGTATAGCGTTCCTATACGCAATCAACGTTGGAGCAGAAGACATTGAAATTAATATGCCAACAGTTGAATTACAACAATACGAAGAGGCACCGCAAAATGAAGAAACAACTCACCAAAAACCTCAACGAGCCCAGCAAATTCTTGAAATATTACAAACAGGTCATTTAAATCAAGAAGAACTCACCAATGTAGAGGATATAGTAAAAGAGCACGCTGACAGATTTTATATAGACGGAGATAAACTTCCAGCAACAAATGAAATCTACCACAGGATCATCACGACGGATGAGGTGCCTGTAAATGTTAAACAATACAGATATCCTCATGCGTTGAAAGATGAAATCAATCACCAAGTAAATGATCTCCTGGGAAAAGGAATCATCAAGCATTCCTCGTCACCATTTAACTCACCTTTATGGATAGTACCAAAAAAGCAAGATTCAAAGGGAAACAAATGCTGGAGATTAGTGATTGATTTCCGAAAACTAAATGAAAAAACGATCAGCGATGCCTATCCACTACCAAACATCACTGATATCCTGGATCAAGTAGGAAGTGCAAAATACTTCTCCGTGTTTGATTTAAAATCTAGCTTTCATCAAATACCAATGCATCCGGAAGACAAGCACAAGACAGCATTTTCAACACCGTTCGGGCATTTCGAATTCAATGGAATGCCTTTTGGTTTAAAAAATGCTGCAGCCACGTTCCAGCGCCTGATGAACAACGTCCTAGACGGACTACAAGGACTGGAACTATTCGTGTTTATCGATGACATCGTAATTTATGCAAGCTCATTAAGAGAACACGAAATAAAGGTCAACAGAATGATGGCAAAGCTTAGAGAAGCAAACTTATGCTTGCAACCCGACAAATGCCAATTTCTAAAGAAAGAAGTGGCATACCTGGGTCATATAATTACAGAAGACGGTGTAAAACCTGACCCAGCAAAGGTTGAAGCAGTCCAAAAATTCCCCGTTCCGAAGACTGTCAAAAATATCAGACAGTTCCTAGGATTGTGTGGATATTATAGACGTTTCATTAAAAACTTCTCTAAAATAGCTAAACCATTATCTGACTTGACGAAGAAGGAGCAAAAATTCGAATGGTCCAACCAACAACAGCAAGCTTTCGATTCCTAAGAAACGTGCTATGCAAAGAGCCAATCCTACAATATCCTGACTTTGAAAGACCATTTAATATTACCACTGACGCATCCGGAACAGCAGTAGGAGCAGTCCTAAGTCAAGGAGAGATAGGAAAGGATCAGCCAGTAGCGTATGCATCAAGAGTAATGAATAAGCCGGAAACACAATATTCCGCAACAGAAAGAGAACTACTTGCTGTAATATTCGCAATAAATCATTTCAGACCATATATTTTCGGCAGAAAATTCTATTTAATCACTGATCACAAACCTTTAATATGGTTAAACAGTCTTTCAGATCCAACATCAAGACTCATGAGATGGAAATTAAGATTAAGCGAATATGATTACGAAATTAAATACAAACCAGGGAGACAAAACATAAACGCTGATGCTCTATCTAGAAATCCTGTCGAAGATATAAACGCTCTACAAATAAATGCAAAAAGGCTGCACTCATCTACGTCTGGGTCAAAGAAGAAGCGTAAGAAAAGGAAAGAGTGGCACCAATATCCCACTCGCCCCAGACAAACGACGACCACCTCAGAATCGGGCAAACACAAAAAGAAAAAAGAGTGGCACCAATATCCCACTCGCCCTAGGCAAACAACGACATCAGAATCTAGGGAATTTAAAAAGAAAAAAGAAGCACATCAGTATCCAACTAGACCAAGACCAACAACTACAACGGAGTCTGAGCAACATAAAAAAAAGAAAGAATGGCATCAATACCCGAGAAGACCAAGGCCAACAACCTCATCCAGTTCACGAGAAATTAAGAAAAGGAAAATCAGCCACAAACATTTAACTCGACCACGAGATGACTCCACAGATGTCGAAGTAAGAAAAAGGTACCGAAAGGATAAAATACGAGAGAGAAGCCCATCTCAAGAAGGAAATGCAGCAAGAAAAAGAATAAAAGAAGACTATACAAGTTCAGACGAGTCTCAATATTACGAAACTGATGTATCT
Source organism: Osmia bicornis bicornis (assembly GCF_907164935.1). Taxonomy (NCBI): domain Eukaryota; kingdom Metazoa; phylum Arthropoda; class Insecta; order Hymenoptera; family Megachilidae; genus Osmia; species Osmia bicornis. Next base: position 11,736 of record NW_025791181.1, on the reverse strand, counting down.
GAAGAACCACCAAAATCAAGAAAGAGAACGAATCCAAACCCAAAGATATACTCCTCTGAAGAGATCAAGAAGAAAAGAAAACCCCACGAGCAACAAGTCACTGTGGAAATACATCAACCACCGCAAGAAAAGAAATACATCATCCCACAGAAACGACCTATAACTCAAGAACCTGTAATAATTGGAGACGAAATCGAAGACTATAATGAAGAAACGATATTACCTAAACATATCTTCAGAGAACCACCTAGAATCGATTCCTCTTCAAGCACAAGACAAAAATCTCCAGTAGTAAAAACAAAGATAGAAAAAGAAACCTCAAGTGACACATTATCAGCTCCTATCACACCTATCAAAATTAAAAAAAGGAAAAACCGAACAACCATCTACAAATTAAGCAGATTAAACCAAAGATAATTAGTAATAAACCAGTAATGTTCAAAATTGAAGAAACCGAAGACCAGCTATGGATGAAAAAAGGTACAACAATAGTATTCATTAACAAAGAAGGACAACCTGAAGATTACCAATCAAAACAGTTAATAGAAAATGAAAAGATTAAAATTTCTAAACCACAAGACAGTATGACAGAATATAAAATTAAAAATAAATTAATTTTTGGAATATTAATAGATTATAAAGAAACATTACCACAGAAAATTAAAACTCTTCGTCACATGTTAATTCAAAAAGGAATCCAGGAATGCAGCATGCCAGATAAGCAAGGGTTAAAAGCAATTCTTCAAGTAATCTTTGCAGACTCAAACATTAATATCATCATCTGCAAAGGAACAATCCAAACTCCACCTAAGGATGAAAGAAGAAATATAATTAAAGAAAATCATGAAAGCATAGCTGCAGGACACAAAGGAATCAGAAAAACTTACCTCAGGATCAGGAACAAGTATTATTGGAGAAACATGAAAAGAGAAATTACCGATTATATTAGATCATGCATTAGCTGCCAAAGAACTAAGCTAGTAAGGATGAAGAATAAGGAGCCTATGGTTATCACAGACACTCCTTCAGACGCATTCGATAAGGTGTCCCTAGACATTCTTGGACCCTTACCTATGACGCAAAAAGGATATAGTTACATCCTTACCATACAGGACAATTTAACCAAGTACTCCGTCGCAGTTCCACTTATGTCAGCTACATCAGAGGACGTCGCAAGAGCATTTACCAACTCATTTATATGCCAATTCGGCAGTCCTAAAGCTATCCTCACCGATCAGGGAACATGCTTCACATCCTCTCTTATCAAAAAGCTAGCTAAAATCTTCCATATCCAGACGTACCGCACATCATCCTTCCATCCTCAGTCAAACGGGTCCCTGGAAAGAAGCCATCACGTTCTAGTTGAGTACCTGAAACACTATATATCCAAACAAGAACACTGGGACGAATGGCTACAACAAGCAATGTTTTCTTATAACACTAGCGTTCATGAGGGAACAAAATTCACACCTCATGAACTAGTATATGGAAGAAAAGCAAGATTACCTTCAAAATTTACACCAACTGACACATTAGACACATATCCAGATTATGTAGATAAACTATTACAAAATTTACACAAAATTGGACAAACAGCAAAATTAAATCTAGAACAATCAAAATACAGACAGAAATACTATTATGATAAAAAGATACGACCAATTAATTATGAAACAGGAGAAGAAGTCATGTTATTAAATCCACCAAGAAGAAGTAAACTACAAAAAGAATATACCGGACCATACAAAGTATTAAGAAACATAGAAAAGAATAACATAGAATTGCAGATAGGTCCCAAAAAGACTAGGATAGTTCACAAAGATAGACTAAAGAGGGCCTACCGGCCAATCTACAACTTAGATCAAAAATGAAAATCGATATACCAATCTATGTAATTTTCGTATCATGCGCATGCGCACAAACAAAATTATAAACACGCCGCCATATTGCAAAAGAACGCCAGAAAGCAAGCACACGCAATTAACGCTACTCAATAAAATTATAAAAAGAATAGAAATAGAGGAGAAAGGAAGATAAAATTAATAAAAGGAAAACGAGTAAGCATAGACAATAAGATTTAAAACTTTTAATATCTTACAATAATTCTCATTTACAGTATAATGGTACGACAATCCGGAAATATAATAGACACCTTATGCGTAAAGGATCAAACAGTGGCATTTGAATATGTTTTTAATCTCAAGATGGGACGGATATGTGCTACCTGCGCAATTACCCTGAGTCCCGCGAGCAAAAAAAATTGGGTCCACGTAGGAACCCATCATTTTATTTTGAGGGACGAAGTACTCCAACAGACAACCTGCATCAGGTGCGGGCTCCTGCTCGCGCAAACGCAACCAGCTCTAGCTTGTACAACTTGCTTACAAGCAATAAATAATCTAGACCACGAGACGTTGGAAGTATACAGAGAAGGATACCTGATACCTGCAGAGGACCAGGAGACATTCTATTTAAATACTTTAGCTAATCATCCCTAATTATATTCATTTCCTTTTGTATTTTTTTTTTTTTATGTTTTATATTTTCTTTTATCCACCATAATGTTCCTTAATTTGTTCCTATTTTTAAATAAATCCTTTTGTTAAATCCAATAAGAATACTTCATTCCAAATTCCTACAAACCATTCTCAATTCGTTCGAAGTATTAATGCGTAGACTCGCAAGTCCGCCATATTACATAGAAAAAAGATAGAAAGAGACAGAAACTAAGAGCGACAGAGAGAGATATAGAAAGCGACGCTACGCACGCGCAGCTAAATTCAATTCATAGAGAGCGAAAATGGTGAGACGCGCAGGACGACGCGAGCGTTTAAAAAAGTTAAGAAGAGCTTTAAAGCAATTTAAAGAGGTAGAATTACATCATCAACGATTTATTTCATTTATTAATTATTTCTTTTATACAAAATTTCAAAGATAACAGCGCAAGAAGAAATGCTAAGGGGGGAAACACCACCACCATCACCACCACAGTGGAGGTTAATTTTAATAGACATTCCAGAGTTTAACTGGAAAGTTTATGGAAATTCAGAAAGGAATGACCCAAGACGAGAACACGGGAAAGTCATAAGATATTTTGGAATTTTGTCATCCTCTCCAAGAAACGGTGAGGAGAAGTGCTGCTGCGCCCTGTGCAATCTCAGAAGGCAAAATCATAGTCTCTTGAGGACAAGAGACAAACGCGCGGGGGAAGTTGTAACGACCCAATAATCAAACACAATATCTTTTTATTTCATTTCTTTATTGTAACTAATTTTTATATTTCATACAAAGTATTTTATTTAATTTTTATTGTTAATATTTAGTGTATAAAATTTTTGTAATAAATATTTTCATTTTCGTCGATAACCGAGTCTGTTAAATTCATCGATAAAAGTTTAGTCGATAAGTCGGACGGTAAAACAGTTTACCGATAAATTATCGACGTCTAACCGCGCGCGCGCCAGCGCAACCCCAGTAAGCATACGGTCGGGTAGTATTCTAGAGTGGGGATGCTGGACTACCACGTGATGGGAAAAACCCAGCTACCCCAAGAACTCTATGCGAAAAAAAAGTGCCGACTCAGCAAGATCTGAGTATAAATAGAGGCGTTCCGCACAGTTTCATCGCAGATCTTCTCAGACCTCGGTCTGAAACAGACAACACTCTGATCAGTAGAGAAGAGCTTGCGCTGAACTGTTTACGCAGCGATAGAGCGCGAGCTATAGCTAATTTCTACTCTTCCACTGGTGGCGTACAGCACTACGGGTCAGGTGGACCTCCTATCCATGGTACGCAACGTGTTGCACAGGTGTTTAAGCTAAGCCAACATTTCAAGTGTAATGAGCTAGCGAGGAGCGGAGCTCCTTGAAAGGCCTGCGTCTAAAACACAGCTCTGGTATAACCAGAAACCGATTGCGACCTATAGGAAGGGTTAACTCGACTCCGATAGTTTCGTACAAACCTCTGGAAATTTAGTTTCCATAATCATTGTTGAAAACAAACAGAGTATTGACTGTACAGAAAGACCACGCCGCATTTGCGTTAGCGCTATCAATTTTTACAATTATTAATTTCTACTTACATATATTAATTACTAATTACATATTTCCAATTGTATTCCCAATCTAGGGCGAACTAATTATAATTTCTTAATGTATTCCTATTTCTAGCCGCACATATTGTGATACTAGCGATTTTCTTTTATATTATATTTCAAATCACTTACCTTATAATTTTTGAATAAACATATTTTCATTTGGTTTCTAGCACATTAGTGTTTGGATTTCACTCCTTAACCGCACACCACACGAACCTATAATCCCTAACACGTTGATTACGAGTCGCCTTCTAAGGGAACCGCTCTCCCTACAAGTCGGTGCAGTGACGTACTCACTCTGGGTCGTTACATTACTATATCTACATTAGATATGTAACATACATTTAATAACAATATCATTATTACTATATCTACATCAGATGAAATTTAATATACTGATTTAATCCCACAGACCAATGTACATTTAATGACAATACCATTATTACTATATCTACATTAGATATAATGTAATATACTAATACCTTCCCACAGATCAATGTACATTGAATAACAGTATCATTTATACTCTATCTACATTGGATATAATGTAATATACTGCTCCCTTCCCTCAGATCAATGTAATTTTGGTAACAATATGATTATTACTATATCTACAACATGTATAATGTAATATACTGATACCTTCCCACAGATCAATGTACATATAATAACTGTACCGTTATTACTATTTCTACATTAGATATGTAATATACATTCAATAACAATATCATTATTACTATATCTACATCAGATGAAATTTAATATACTGATTTAATCCCACAGAGCAATGTACATAAATAACAGCTTCGTTATTACTATATCTACATTAGATATAATGTAATATACTGATACCTTCCCACAGATCATTGTACATATAATAACAGTATCATTTATACTATATCTACATTGGATATAATGTAATATACTGATCCCTTCCCACAGATCAATGTAATTTTGGTAACAATACCATTATTACTATATCTACATTAGATATAATGTAATATACTGATCCCTTCCCACAGATCAATGTACATATAATAACAGTTTCGTTATTACTATGTCCACAATAGATATTATGTAATATACTGATACCTTCCCACAGATCAATGTACATATAATAACAGTATCGTTATTACTATATCTACATTAGATATGTAACATACATTTAATAACAATATCATTATTACTATATCTACATCAGATAAAATTTAATATACTGATTTAATCCCACAGACCAATGTACATTTAATAACAGTATCGTTATTACTATATCTACATCAGATATGTAATATTCAATTTATAACAATATCATTATTACTATATCTACATCAGATAAAATTTAATATACTGATTTAATCCCACAGACCAATGTACATTTAATAACAATACCATTATTACTATATCTACATCAGATGTAATTTGATATACTGATTTATTCCCACAGACCAATGTGCATTTAATAATAATATCACTATTACTATATGTTCATTAGATATAATGTAATATACTGATACCTTCCCACAGATCAATGTACATATAATAACAGTATCGTTACTACTATATCTACATTTGATATGTAATATACAATTTATAACAATATCATTATTACTATATCTACATCAGATGAAACATAATATACTGATTTAATCCCACAGACCAATGTACATTTAATAACAGTATCGTTATTACTATATCTACATCAGATATGTAATATTCAATTTATAACAATATCATTATTACTATATCTACATCAGATGTAATTTAATATACTGATTTAATCCCACAGACCAATGTACATTTAATGACAATACCATTATTACTATATCTACATTAGATATAATGTAATATACTAATACCTTCCCACAGATCAATGTACATATAATAACAGTATCGTTATTACTATACCTACATTAGATATGTAATATACATTTAATAACAATATCATTATTACTATATCTACATCAGATGAAATTTAATATACTGATTTAATCTCACAGTCTAATGTACACTTAATAACAATATCAATATTACTATATCTACATTAGGTATAATGTAACATAAAGATCCTTTCCCACCGATCAATGTACATATAATGGCAGTATCGTTCTTGCTATATCTACGTTAGATATGTAATATACATTTAATAAGAATATCATTATTACTATATCTACATCAGATGTAACGTAATATACTGATTTATTCCCACAGACCAATGTATATTTAATAACAATATCACTATTACTATATGTTCATTAGATATAATGTAATATACTGATCATTTCCCACAGATCAATGCACAGATTGTATCATTATCGTCATTATTATATCCACACTAGATACGTAATAAACACTTAATAACAGTATCGTTATTACTGTATCTACATTAGATCTACTGCAATATGCTGATTCCTTCAGACAGATCAATGTACATTGAATACCAGTATCATTTATACTACATCTACATTGGATATAATGTAATATACTAATACCTTCCCACAGATCAATGTAATTTTGGTAACAATATGATTATTACTATATCTACAACATGTATAATGTAATATACTGATACCTTCCCACAGATCAATGTACATATAATAACAGTTTCGTTATTACTATATCTACAATAGATATAATGTAATATACTGATACCGTCCCACAGATCAATGTACATATAATAACAGTACCGTTATTACTATATCTACATTAGATATGTAATATACATTTAATAAGAATATCATTATTACTATATCTACATCAGATGAAATTTAATATACTGATTTAATCCGACAGACCAATGTACATTTAATGACAATACCATTATTACTATATCTACATTAGATATAATGTAATATACTAATACCTTCCCACTGATCAATGTACATATAATAACAGTATCGTTGTTACTACATCTTCTTTAGATATAATGTAATATACTGATCACTTCCCACAGATCAATGCACAGATTGTAACATTATCGTCATTACTATATCTACATTAGATATGTAATAGACACTTAATAACAGTATCGTTATTACTATATCTACAATAGATCTACTGCAATATACTGATTCCTTCCCACAGATCAATGTACATATAATAACAGTTTCGTTATTACTATATCTACAATAGATATAATGTAATATACTGATACCGTCCCACGGATCAATGTACATATAATAACAGTACCGTTATTACTATATCTACATTAGATATGTAATATACATTTAATAACAATATCATTATTACTATATCTACATCAGATAAAATTTAATATACTGATTTAATCCCACAGACCAATGTACATTTAATGACAATACCATTATTACTATATCTACATTAGATATAATGTAATATACTAATACCTTCCTACAGATCAATGTACATATGATAACAGTATCGTTGTTACTACATCTACATTAGATATGTAATATACATTTAATAACAATATCATTATTACTATATCTACATCAGATGAAATTTAATATACTGATTTAATCCCACAGTCCAATGTACACTTAATAACAATATCAATATTACTATATCTACATTAGGTATAATGTAATATAATGATCCCTTCCCACCGATCAATGTACATATAATGGCAGTATCGTTCTTACTATATCTACGTTAGATATGTAATATACATTTAATAAGAATATCATTATTACTATATCTACATCAGATGAAATTTAATATACTGATTTAATCCCACAGACCAATGTACATTTAATGACAATACCATTATTACTATATCTACATTAGATATAATGTAATATACTAATACCTTCCCACTGATCAATGTACATATAATAACAGTATCGCTGTTACTACATCTTCTTTAGATATAATGTAATATACTGATCACTTCCCACAGATCAATGCACAGATTGTAACATTATCGTCATTACTATATCTACATTAGATATGTAATAGACACTTAATAACAGTATCGTTATTACTATATCTACAATAGATCTACTGCAATATACTGATTCCTTCCCACAGATCAATGTACATTGAATAACAGTATCATTTATACTCTATCTACATTGGATATAATGTAATATACTGATCCCTTCCCTCAGATCAATGTAATTTTGGTAACAATATGATTATTACTATATCTACAACATGTATAATGTAATATACTGATACCTTCCCACAGATCAATGTACATATAATAACAGTATCGTTATTACTATATCTACATTAGATATGTAACATACATTTAATAACAATATCATTATTACTATATCTACATCAGATAAAATTTAATATACTGATTTAATCCCACAGACCAATGTACATTTAATAACAATACCATTATTACTATATCTACATCAGATGTAATTTGATATACTGATTTATTCCCACAGACCAATGTGCATTTAATAACAGTATCACTATTACTATATGTTCATTAGATATAATGTAATATACTGATACCTTCCCACAGATCAATGTACATATAATAACAGTATCGTTACTACTATATCTACATTAGATATGTAATATACAATTTATAACAATATCATTATTACTATATCTACATCAGATGAAACATAATATACTGATTTAATCCCACAGACCAATGTACATTTAATAACAGTATCGTTATTACTATATCTACATCAGATATGTAGTATTCAATTTATAACAATATCATTATTACTATATCTACATCAGATGTAATTTAATATACTGATTTAATCCCACAGACCAATGTACATTTAATGACAATACCATTATTACTATATCTACATTAGATATAATGTAATATACTAATACCTTCCCACAGATCAATGTACATATAATAACAGTATCGTTATTACTATACCTACATTAGATATGTAATATACATTTAATAACAATATCATTATTACTATATCTACATCAGATGAAATTTAATATACTGATTTAATCTCACAGTCTAATGTACACTTAATAACAATATCAATATTACTATATCTACATTAGGTATAATGTAACATAAAGATCCTTTCCCACCGATCAATGTACATATAATGGCAGTATCGTTCTTGCTATATCTACGTTAGATATGTAATATACATTTAATAAGAATATCATTATTACTATATCTACATCAGATGTAACGTAATATACTGATTTATTCCCACAGACCAATGTATATTTAATAACAATATCACTATTACTATATGTTCATTAGATATAATGTAATATACTGATCATTTCCCACAGATCAATGCACAGATTGTATCATTATCGTCATTATTATATCCACACTAGATACGTAATAAACACTTAATAACAGTATCGTTATTACTGTATCTACATTAGATCTACTGCAATATGCTGATTCCTTCAGACAGATCAATGTACATTGAATACCAGTATCATTTATACTATATCTACATTGGATATAATGTAATATACTGATACCTTCCCACAGATCAATGTAATTTTGGTAACAATATGATTATTACTATATCTACAACATGTATAATGTAATATACTGATACCTTCCCACAGATCAATGTACATATAATAACAGTTTCGTTATTACTATATCTACAATAGATATAATGTAATATACTGATACCGTCCCACAGATCAATGTACATATAATAACAGTACCGTTATTACTATATCTACATTAGATATTTAATATACATTTAATAACAATATCATTATTACTATATCTACATCAGATAAAATTTAATATACTGATTTAATCCCACAGACCAATGTACATTTAATGACAATACCATTATTACTATATCTACATTAGATATAATGTAATATACTAATACCTTCCTACAGATCAATGTACATATGATAACAGTATCGTTGTTACTACATCTACATTAGATATGTAATATACATTTAATAACAATATCATTATTACTATATCTACATCAGATGAAATTTAATATACTGATTTAATCCCACAGTCCAATGTACACTTAATAACAATATCAATATTACTATATCTACATTAGGTATAATGTAATATAATGATCCCTTCCCACCGATCAATGTACATATAATGGCAGTATCGTTCTTACTATATCTACGTTAGATATGTAATATACATTTAATAAGAATATCATTATTACTATATCTACATCAGATGAAATTTAATATACTGATTTAATCCCACAGACCAATGTACATTTAATGACAATACCATTATTACTATATCTACATTAGATATAATGTAATATACTAATACCTTCCCACTGATCAATGTACATATAATAACAGTATCGTTGTTACTACATCTTCTTTAGATATAATGTAATATACTGATCACTTCCCACAGATCAATGCACAGATTGTTACATTATCGTCATTACTATGTCTACATTAGATATAATGTAATATACTGATCCCTTCCCTCAGATCAATGTAATTTTGGTAACAATACGATTATTACTATATCTACATCAGATGTAATGTAATATACTGATTTATTCCCACGGACCAATGTACATTTAATAACAATATCATTATTACTATATCCTCATTAGATATAATGTAATATACTGATCATTTCCCACAGATCAATGCACAGATTGTAACATTATCGTCATTACTATATCTACATTAGATATGTAATAAACACTTAATAACTGTAATCGTTATTACTATATCTACATTAGATATGTAATATACTGATTCCTTCCCACAGATCAATGTACATTGAATAACAGTATCATTTATACTATATCTACATTGGATGTAATGTAATATACTGATGCCTTCCCACAGATCAATGTAATTTTGGTAACAATATCATTATTACTATATCTACATTAGATATAATGTAATATACTGATTTAATCCCACAGATCATTGTACATTTAAAGACAATATCAATATTACTATATCTACATTAGGTATAATGTAATATAATGATCCCTTCCCACCGATCAATGTACATATAATGGCAGTATCGTTCTTACTATATCTACATTAGATATGTAATATACATTTAATAACAATATCATTATTACTATATCTACATCAGATGAAATTTAGTATACTGATTTAATCCCACAGACCAATGTACATTTAATGACAATACCATTATTACTATATCTACAATAGATATAATGTAATATACTGATACCTTCCCACAGATCAATGTACATATAATAACAGTTTCGTTATTACTATGTCCACAATAGATATAATGTAATATACTGACACCTTCCCACAGATCAATGTACATATAATAACAGTATCGTTATTACTATATCTACATTAGATATGTAATATACATTTAATAACAATATCATTATTACTATTTCTACATTAGATGTAATGTAATAAACTGATTTATTCCCACGGACCAATGTACATTTAATAACAATATCATTATTACTATATCCTCATTAGATATAATGTAATATACTGATCATTTCCCACAGATCAATGCACAGATTGTAACATTATCGTCATTACTATATCTACATTAGATATGTAATAAACACTTAATAACTGTAATCGTTATTACTATATCTACATTAGATATGTAATATACTGATTCCTTCCCACAGATCAATGTACATTGAATAACAGTATCATTTATACTATATCTACATTGGATGTAACGTAATATACTGATGCCTACCCACAGATCAACGTAATTTTGT
>NW_025791180.1:0-21610 GCF_907164935.1 Osmia bicornis bicornis | reverse complement strand
ACATAGTAATGACGATAATGATACAATCTGTGCATTGATCTGTGGGAAATGATCAGTATATTACATTATATCTAATGAAAATATAGTAATAGTGATATTGTTATTAAATGTACATTGGTCTGTGGGAATAAATCAGTATATTACATTACATCTGATGTAGATATAGTAATAATGATATTGTTATTCATTGTACATTGGTCTGTGGGATTAAATCAGTATATTAAATTACATCTGATGTAGATACAGTAATAATGATATTGTTATTAAATGTATATTACATATCTGATGTAGATATAGTAATGACGATACTGTTATTGTATGTACGTTGATCTGTGGGAAGGGATCAGTATATTACATTATATCCAATGTAGATATAGTATAAATGGTACTGTTATTCAATGTACATTGATCTGTGGGAAGGAATCAGTATATTGCAGTAGATCTAATGTAGATATAGTAATGACGATACTGTTATTAAGTGTTTACTTCGTATCTAACGTAGATATAGTAATGACGATAATGTTACAATCTGTGCATTGATCTGTGGGAAGTGATCAGTATTTTACATTATATCTAATGAAGATATAGTAATAGTGATATTGTTATTAAATGTACATTGGTCTGTGGGAATGAATCAGTATATTAAATTTCATCTGATGTAGATATAGTAACAATGATATTGTTATTAAATGTATATTACGTATCTAATGTAGATATAGTAATAACGAAACTGTTATTATATGTACATTGATCTGTGGGAAGGGATCAGTATATTACATTATATCTAATGTAGATATAGTAATAATGATATTGTTATTAAATATATATTACATATCTAATGTAGATATAGTAATAACGATACTGCCATTATATGTACATTGATCGGTGGGAAGGGATCATTATATTACATTATATCTAATGTAGATATAGTAATAATGATATTGTTATTAAATGTACATTGGTCTGTGGGAAGGTATCAATATATTACATTATATCTTATGTAGATATAGTAATAACGAAACTGTTATTATATGTACATTGATCTGTGGGGTTAAATCAGTATATTAAATTACATCTGATGTAGATATAGTAATAACGATATTGTTATTAAATGTATATTACATATCTAATGTAGATATAGTAATAACGATACTGTTATCCGTTGGAAGGTATCAGTATATTATATTGTATCTAATGTAGATATAGTAATAACGATACTGTTATCCGTTGGAAGGTATCAGTATATTATATTGTATCTAATGTAGATATAGTAATAACGAAACTGTTATTATATGTACATTGATCTGTGGGAAGGAATCACTATATTGCAGTAGATCTAATGTAGATATAGTAATAACGATACTGTTATTAAGTGTTTATTACATATCCAATGTAGATATAGTAATGACGATACTGCCATTATATGTAAATTGATCGGTGGGAAGGGATCATTATATTACATTATATCTAATGTAGATATAGTAATAATGATATTGGTATTAAATGTACATTGGGCTATGGGATTAAATCCGTATATTAAATTTCATCTGATGTAGATATAGTAATAATGATATAGTTATTAAATGTATATTACATATCTAATGTAGATATAGTAATAACGAAACTGTTATTATATGTACATTGATCGGTGGGAAGGGATAAGTATATTACATTATATCTAATGTAGATATAGTAATAACGATATTGTTACCAAAATTACATTGATCTGTGGGAAGGCATCAGTATATTACATTATATCCAATGTAGATAGAGTATAAATGATACGGTTATTCAATGTACATTGATCTGTGGGAAGGAATCAGTATATTGCAGTAGATCTAATGTAGATATAGTAATAACGATACTGTTATTAAGTGTTTATTTCGTATCTAATGTAGATATAGTAATGACGATAATGTTACAATCTGTGCATTGGTCTGTGGAAAGCGATCAGTATATTACATTATATCTAAAGAAGATATAGTAATAATGATATTGTTATTAAATGTACATTGGTCTGTGTGATTAAATCAGTATATTAAATTTCACCTGATGTAGATATAGTAATAATGGTATTGTTATTAAATGTACATTGGTCTGTGGGATTAAATCAGTATATTAAATTTCCTCTGATGTAGATATAGTAATAATGATATTGTTATTAAATGTATATTACATATCTAATGTAGATAAAGTAATAACGATACTGCCATTATATGTAAATTGATCGGTGGGAAGGGATCATTATATTACATTATATCTAATGTAGATATAGTAATAATCATATTGTTATTAAATGTATATTACATATCTAATGTAGATATAGTAATAACGAAACTGTTGTTGTATGTACATTGATCTGTGGGTAGGGATCAGTATATTACATTATATCTAATGTAGATATAGTAATAATGGTATTGTTATTAAATGTACATTGGTCTGTGGGATTAAATCAGTATATTAAATTTCATCTGATGCAGATATAGTAATAAATGTATATTACATATCAAATGCAGATATAGTAGTAACGATACTGTTATTATATGTACATTGATCTGTGGGAAGGTATCAGTGTATTACATTATATCTATTGTAGATATAGTAATAACGAAACTGTTATTATATGTACATTGATCTGTGGGATTAAATCAGTATATTAAATTACATCTGATGTAGATATAGTAATAATGATAGTGTTATTAAATGAACATTGGTCTGTGGGAATATATCAGTATATTACATTACATCTGATGTAGATATAGTAATAATGATATTGTTATTAAATGTATATTACATATCTAATGTAGATATAGTAATAACGATACTGTTATTGTATGTACATTGATCTGTGGGAAGGTGTCAGTATATTACATTTCATCTGATGTAGATATAGTAATAATGATATTGTTATTAAATGTATATTACATATCTAATGTAGACAAGGAAATAACGATACTGCCATTACATGTACATTGATCGGTGGGAAGGGATCAGTATATTACATTATATCTATTGTAGATATAGTAATAACGATACTGTTATTATATGTACATTGATCTGTGGGAAGGTATGAGTATAATACAGTATATCTTGTAACGTGGTGACACCTGTGCCCCCCCGTTACAATCGCTGCGCTTCTCCCACCTCAAATCCCACCTAGAAATGACCCTTAACCCTTCTAACACCTCACCCCTTTTTCCCGCCCGCCGGTGTCGGGCCGATGGAGGCGACGGACAAGAGACAACAGGGATCACCCGCAAGAAGGAGCTACGAGGCCGGCGACAGACCTCCCACCCTCCAGGAGAGGAAAAGCAACGCGGGACTTCGGAAAAAGAGACGAAGCGGCCCAGCAGCTGATACGAACGTCCACCTGGAGCCATCTGTCGCCGAGCCCGAAGACCCAAGTCCACCCGCCACGGCCGGAGATCCGCCAGCCCCATCGAACCCGAACACCGGCAGATCGACAATCGATAACCAATCTATTCCGTTGCCAGAAAAGGCCCCCTTCCTATTCCCCATCCCCTCCCCAAAAATCATCCCGCGACGGACCCGTCGTCGCGACAGCGACGACGAGCCGTCATTGAGCCCTGGGCTATCTAAGAAAGCGATTTGTGAGAGATTTTTGGAGAGTTATAGAGATTTTGTAAAGAGCGAGTGCGTAAGAGTTTGGGTGAGTCCCTTGGAATATCTAACATTGTATAAAGACATTGTGTGAGTTTCGGCAACGGCGATCTTCGATTGCGAGCTTGTGTGTCCGCGTATCGCGCCGGTTATCCGTCGTCACATTATCTTACGAACCCTTTTATCCAGCCCCTGTTACTCCCGTCCACAACATCCTCCTACGCGTAACGTATACGAACTTCCAGAAACCTCCCTCACCCTGAGATCTTCCCTAACCCTCGAAAATCCTCCTTGCGTACTCCCCCGCGAGGTTGTAAGGACGTAAGTGCCACGAGTCCCATCCCCTGTAACGACCCCCATTCCGTCCCTTTGTCCAAATTTTGATTGCCACCGCGAGTGGCTGGCGCCCAACGTTTGTAATAGAGAATCGTAGAATAGTATAGAGTGAACCCCCGAAAGGGTCACAATCTATTGTAGATATAGTAATAACGAAACTGTTATTATATGTACATTGATCTGTGGGAAGGTATCAGTATATTACATTATACATGTTGTAGATATAGTAATAATCATATTGTTAACAAAATTACATTGATCTGAGGGAAGGGATCAGTATATTACATTATATCCAATGTAGATAGAGTATAAATGATACTGTTATTCAATGTACATTGATCTGTGGGAAGAAATCAGTATATTGCAGTAGACCTAATGTAGATATAGTAATAACGATACTGTTATTAAGTGTTTATTACATATCTAATGTAGATATAGTAATGACGATAATGTTACAATCTGTGCATTGATCTGTGGGAAGTGATCGGTATATTACATTATATCTAAAGAAGATGTAGTAATAATGATATTGTTAGTAAATGTACATTGGTCTGTGTGATTAAATCAGTATATTAAATTTCACCTGATGTAGATATAGTAATAATGGTATTGTTATTAAATGTACATTGGTCTGTGGGATTAAATCAGTATATTAAATTTCCTCTGATATAGATATAGTAATAATGATATTGTTATTAAATGTATATTACATATCTAATGTAGATATAGTAATAACGATACTGCCATTATATGTAAATTGATCGGTGGGAAGGGATAATTATATTACATTATATCTAATGTAGATATAGTAATAATGATGTTGTTATTAAATGTATATTACATATCTAATGTAGATATAGTAATAACGAAACTGTTATTGTATGTACATTGATCTGTGGGTAGGGATCAGTATATTACATTATATCTAATGTAGATATAGTAATAATGGTATTGTTATTAAATGTACATTGGTCTGTGGGATTAAATCAGTATATTAAATTTCATCTGATGCAGATATAGTAATAAATGTATATTACATATCAAATGCAGATATAGTAGTAACGATACTGTTATTATATGTACATTGATCTGTGGGAAGGTATCAGTGTATTACATTATATCTATTGTAGATATAGTAATAACGAAACTGTTATTATATGTACATTGATCTGTGGGATTAAATCAGTATATTAAATTACATCTGATGTAGATATAGTAATAATGATATTGTTATTAAATGTGCATTGGTCTGTGGGAATAAATCAGTATATTACATTACATCTGATGTTGATATATTAATAATGATATTGTTATTAAATGTATATTACATATCAAATGGAGATATAGTAATAACGATACTGCCATTATATGTACATTGATCAGTGGGAACGGATCATTATATTACATTATTTCTAATGTAGAGACAGTAATAATGATATTGTTATTAAATGTACATTGGTCTGTGGGATTAAATCAGTATATTACATTGCATCTGATGTAGATATATTAATAATGATATTGTTATTAAATGTATATTACATATCAAATGGAGATATAGTAATAACGATACTGCCATTATATGTACATTGATCGGTGGGAGGGGATCATTATATTACATAATATCTAATGTAGATACAGTAATAATGATATTGTTATTAAATGTACATTGGTCTGTGGGATTAAATCAGTATATTACATTACATCTGATGTAGATATATTAATAATGATATTGTTATTAAATGTATATTACATATCAAATGGAGATATAGATATAACGATACTGCCATTATATGTACATTGATCGGTGGGAAGGGATCATTATATTACATTGTATCCCATGTAGATATAGTAATAATGACATTGCTATTGAATGTACATTGGTCTGTGGGATTAAATCAGTATATTACATTACATCTGATGTAGATATATTAATAATGATATTGTTATTAAATGTATATTACATATCAAATGGAGATATTGTAATAACGATACTGCCATTATATGTACATTGATCGGTGGGAAGGGATCATTTTATTACATTATATCGAATGTAGATATAGTAATAATGATATTGTTATTTAATGTATATTACATATCTAATGTATATATAGTAATAACGATACTGTTATTATATGTGATTGACCTGTGGGAAGGTATCAGTATATTACATTATATCTAATGTAGATATAGTAATAACGATACTGTTATTATATGTACATTGATGAGTGGGAAGGGATCATTATATTACATTATATCTAATGTAGATACAGTAATAACGATATTGTTATTAAATGTACATTGGTCTGTGGGATTAAATCAGTATATTACATTTCATTTGATGTAGATATAGTAATAATGATATTGTTATTAAATGTATATTACATATCTAATGTCGATATAGTAATAACGATACTGTTATTATATGCACATTGATCTGTGGGAAGGTATCAGTATATTACATTATATCTATTGTAGATATAGTAATAACGAAACAGTTATTATATGAACATTGATCTGTGGCTAGGGATCAGTATATATCATTATATCTAATGTAGATATAGTAATAATGATATTGTTACCAAATTACATTGATCTGTGGGAAGGCATCAATATATTACATTATATCCAATGTCGATATAGTATAAATGATACTGTTATTCAATGTACATTGATCTGTGGGAAGGGATCAGTATATTGCAGGAGATCTAATTCAGATATAGTAATAACGATACTGCCATTATATGTACATTCATCGGTGGGAAGGGATCATTATATTACATTATATCTAATGTAGATATAGTAATAAAGATATTGTTATTAAATGTATATTACATATCTAATGTAGATATAGTAATAACGATACTGTTATTGTATGTACATTGATCTGTGGGAAGGTGTCAGTATATTACATTTCATCTGATGTAGATATAGTAATAATGATATTGTTATTAAATGTATATTACATATCTAATGTAGACATGGAAATAACGATACTGCCATTACATGTACATTGATCGGTAGGAAGGGATCAGTATATTACATTGTATCCAATGTAGATATAGTAATAACGATACTGTTATTGTATGTACATTGATCTGTGGGAAGGTATGAGTATAATACAGTATATCTATTGTAGATATAGTAATAACGAAACTGTTATTATATGTACATTGATCTGTGGGAAGGTATCAGTATATTACATTATACATGTTGTAGATATAGTAATAATCATATTGTTAACAAAATTACATTGATCTGAGGGAAGGGATCAGTATATTACATTATATCCAATGTAGATAGAGTATAAATGATACTGTTATTCAATGTACATTGATCTGTGGGAAGAAATCAGTATATTGCAGTAGATCTAATGTAGATATAGTAATAACGATACTGTTATTAAGTGTTTATTACATATCTAATGTAGATATAGTAATGACGATAATGTTACAATCTGTGCATTGATCTGTGGGAAGTGATCGGTATATTACATTACATCTGATGTAGTAATAATGATATTGTTAGTAAATGTACATTGGACTGTGGGATTAAATCAGTATATTAAATTACATCTGATGTAGATATAGTAATAATGATATTGTTATTAAATGTACATTGGTCTGTGGGATTAAATCAGTATATTAAATTTCATCTGATGTAGATATATTAATAATGTTATTGTTATTAAATGTATATTACATATCAAATGGAGATATAGTAATAACGATACTGCCATTATATGTACATTGATCTGTGGGAAGGGATCAGTATATATCATTATATCTAAGGTAGATATAGTAATAATGATATTGTTATCAAATGTATATTACATATCTAATGTAGATATAGTAATAACGATACTGTTATTGTATGTACATTGATCTGTGGGAAGGTGTCAGTATATTACATTTCATCTGATGTAGATATAGTAATAATGATATTGTTATTAAATGTATATTACATATCTAATGTAGACATAGAAATAACGATACTGCCATTACATGTACATTGATCGGTGGGAAGGGATCAGTATATTAAATTATATCTAATGTAGATACAGTAATAACGATACTGTTATTATATGTACATTGATCTGTGGGATTAAATCATTATATTAAATTACATCTGATGTAGATATAGTAATAATGGTATTGTTATTAAATGTACATTGGTCTGTGGGATTAAATCAGTATATTACATTTCATCTGATGTAGATATAGCAATAATGATATTGTTATTAAATGTATATTACATATCTAATGTAGATATGGTAATAACGATACTGTTATTGTATGTACATTGATCTGTGGGAAGGTATCAGTATATTACATTATATCTAATGTAGATATAGTAATAACGAAACTGTTATTATATGTACATTGACCTGTGGGAAGGGATCATTATATTACATTATATCTAATGTAGATACAGTAATAATGATATTGTTATTAAATGTACATTGGTCTGTTGGATTAAATCAGTATATTACATTACATCTGATGTAGATATATTAATAATGATATTGTTATTAAATGTATATTACATATCAAATGGTGATATAGTAATAACGATACTGCCATTATATGTACATTCATCGGTGGGAAGGGATCATTATATTACATTATATCTAATGTAGATATAGTAATAATGATATTGTTAATAAATGTATATTACATATCTAATGTAGATATAGTAATAACGATACTCTTATTACATGTACATTGATCTGTGGGAAGGTATCACTATATTACATTATATCTAACGTAGATATAGTAATAACGAAACTGTTATTATATGTACATTGATCTGTGGGATTAAATCAGTATATTAAATTACATCTGATGTAGATATAGTAATAATGGTATTGTTATTAAATGTACATTGGTCTGTGGGATTAAATCCGTATATTACATTTCATCTGATGTAGATATAGTAATAATGGTATTGTTATTAAATGTACATTGGTCTGTGGGATTAAATCAGTATATTACATTTCATCTGATGTAGATATAGTAATAATGATATTGTTATTAAATGTATATTACATATCTAATGTAGATATAGTAAGAACGATACTGTTATTATATGTACATTGATCTGTGGGAAGGTATCAGTATATTACATTGTATCCCATGTAGATATAGTAATAATGATATTGTTATTGAATGTACACTGGTCTGTGGAATTAAATCAGTCTATTAAATTTCATCTGATGTAGATATATTAATAATGATATTGTTATTAAATGTATATTACATATCAAATGGAGATATAGTAATAACGATACTGCCATTATATGTACATTGATCGGTGGGAAGGGATCATTATATTACATTGTATCCCATGTAGATATAGTAATAATGATATTGTTATTGAATGTACATTGGTCTGTGGGATTAAATCAGTATACTAAATTTCATCTGATGTAGATATATTAATAATGTTATTGTTATTAAATGTATATTACATATCAAATGGAGATATAGTAATAACGATACTGCCATTATATGTACATTGATCTGTGGGAAGGGATCAGTATATTGCAGGAGATCTAATTCAGATATAGTAATAACGATACGGCCATTATATGTACATTCATCGGTGGGAAGGGATCATTATATTACATTATATCTAATGTAGATATAGTAATAATGATATTGTTATTAAATGTATATTACATATCTAATGTAGACATAGAAATAACGATACTGCCATTACATGTACATTGATCGGTGGGAAGGGATCAGTATATTACATTATATCTAATGTAGATATAGTAATAACGATACTGTTATTATATGTACACTGATCTGTGGGATTAAATCATTATATTAAATTACATCTGATGTAGATATAGTAATAATGGTATTGTTATTAAATGTACATTGGTCTGTTGGATTAAATCAGTATATTACATTTCATCTGATGTAGATATAGTAATAATGATATTGTTATTAAATGTATATTACATATCTAATGTAGATATGGTAATAACGATACTGTTATTATATGTACATTGATCTGTGGGAAGGTATCAGTGTATTACATTGTATCCCACGTAGATATAGTAATAATGACATTGTTATTGAATGTACATTGGTCTGTGGGAATAAATCAGTATATTACATTACATCTGATGTTGATATATTAATAATGATATTGTTATTAAATGTATATTACATATCAAATGCAGATATAGTAGTAACGATACTGTTATTATATGTACATTGATCTGTGGGAAGGTATCAGTGTATTACATTATATCTATTGTAGATATAGTAATAACGACACTGTTATTATATGTACATTGATCTGTGGGATTAAATCAGTATATTAAATTACATCTAATGTAGATACAGAAATAATGATATTGTTATTAAATGTGCATTGGTCTGTGGGAATAAATCGGTATATTACATTACATCTGATGTTGATATATTAATAATGATATTGTTATTAAATGTATATTACATATCAAATGGAGATATAGTAATAACGATACTGCCATTATATGTACATTGATCAGTGGGAACGGATCATTATATTACATTATTTCTAATGTAGATACAGTAATAATGATATTGTTATTAAATGTACATTGGTCTGTGGGATTAAATCAGTATATTACATTACATCTGATGTAGATATATTAATAATGATATTGTTATTAAATGTATATTACATATCTAATGTAGATATAGTAATAACGATACTGTTATTATATGTATATTGATCTGTGGGAAGGTATCAGTATATTACATTATATCTATTGTAGATATAGTAATAACGAAACTGTTATTATATGTACATTGATCTGTGGGAAGGTATCAGTATATTACATTGTATCCAATTTAGATATAGTAATAATGATATTGTTATTAAATGTACATTGGTCTGTGGGAATAAATCAGTATATTACATTACATCTGATGTAATGACAGAACTGTCGCGGAGCCAGCTGTGTTGGTGATAGCTGGAATGCTGCCCATAGACCTGCTTGCCCACGAGCGCAAGCAGGTCTATGAGGCGAAGAGGGGCGTCCAGGACACGGTTGATGCGAAGAGGGTGGCTCGAGAGGCCACCCTGCATCGCTGGCAGCAGCGTTGGATGGAAGAGGCAAGGGGGCGCTGGACGGCTAGACTAATTCCAAGCCTCGCCCCCTGGCTCAATAGGAAACACGGCGAGGTGGACTACTACCTTACCCAATTCCTGAGCGGGCACGGGTACTTCCGTGCGTACCTGTTCAGGATGGGTAAGGCCACCTCGCCAGTGTGCGGTTATGGCTGCCAGGATGCAGGGGACAGTGCCGAGCACACCCTCTTCCGATGCGGACGCTAGGCGGCCGAGAGAAATGCCCTCCAACAGGAGGTTGGCCCCATCACCCCCGACAACATCGTGGGGGTGATGCTGCAGACATTGCAGACCTGGAGCGCCGTCGCCAATTATGTGCGACGATTACTCCAGCAGAAGAAGAAGGAGGAGAGTCGGTGGAATCCCCTAAATACAGTCTAGGGAATGAAACCGACAAGTTGAAGTAGCTCCTCACGGGCCACCTTCTGTTGTGAGGGCATTCGAAGAGCAGCGCGCGGAAACACGCGCAACAGGCGACTCCCCCCCCGAAGTAATGTGATAAACAGTTCCGGGGGGGACTAAAGTCGCATAAAGGGTTTGCGGTTTTTTAGTGGGTAGGAATCCCACATACCCCGAGGCACGTGGTCCGCCCTGGGGATCTTGAACACCGGAAGATTTTTCCGCAGTTTCCCTTCAACAAAACAAAAAAAAAAAAAAAAAAAAACTATATCTCCATTTGATATGTAATATACATTTAATAACAATATCATGATTAATATATCTGCATCAGATGTAATGTAATATACTGATTTATTCCCACAGACCAATGTACATTTAATAACAATATCATTATTACTATATCTACATTGGATACAATGTAATATACTGATACCTTCCCACAGATCAATGTACATATAATAACAGTATCGTTATTACTATATCTACATTAGATATGTAATATTCATTTAATAACAATATCATTATTAATATATCTACATCAGATGTAATGTAATATACTGATTTATTCCCACAGACCAATGTACATTTAATAACACTATCATTATTACTGTATCTGCATTAGATATAATGTAATATAATGATCCCTTCCCACCGATCAATGTAAATATAATGCAGTATCGTTATTACTATATCTACATTAGATATGTAATATACATTTAATAACAATATCATTATTACTATATCTACATTAGATATAATGTAATATAATGATCCCTTCCCACCTATCAATGTACATATAATGGCAACATCCTTATTACTATATCTGCATTAGATCTGCTGCAATATACTGATTCCTTCCCACAGATCAATGTACATTGAGTAACAGTATCATTTATACTATATCTACATTGGATATAATGTAATATACTGATGCCTTCCCACAGATCAATGTAATTTTGGTAACAACTTCATTATTACTATATCTACATTAGATATAATGTAATATACTGATACCTTCCCACAGATCAATGTACATATAATAACAGTATCGTTATTACTATATCTACATTTGATATGTAATATACATTTAATAACAATATCATTATTACTATATCTACATCAGATGAAATTACTATACTGATTTAATCCCACAGACCAATGTACATTTAATAACAATACCATTGTTACTATATCTACTTCAGATGTAATTTAATATACAGATTTAATCCCACAGACCATTGTACATTGAATAACAATATTATTATTACTATATCTACATTAGATATAATGTAATATACTGATTCCTTCCCACAGATCAATGTACATATGATAACAGTTTCGTTATTACTACATCTACAATAGATATAATGTAATATACTGATACCTTCTCACAGATCAATGTACATATAATAACAGTACCGTTATTACTATATCTACATTTGATATGTAATATACATTTAATAACAATATCGTTATTACTATATCTACATCAGACGAAATTTAATATACTGATTTAATCCCACAGACCAATGTACATTTAATAACAATATCATTATTACTATATCTACATTAGATATAATGTAATATACTGTTACCTTCCCACAGATGAATGTACATATAATAACAGTATTGTTATTACTATATCTACATTAGACATGTAATATACATTTAATAACAATATCATTATTACTATATCTACATCAGAGGAAATTTAATAGACTAATTTAATCCCACAGATCAATGTACATTGAATAACAGTATCATTTATACTATATCTACATTGGATATAATGTAATATACTGATTCCTTCCCACAGATCAATGTACATATAATAACAGTATCGTTATTACTATATCTACATTAGATCTACTGCAGTATACTGATTCCTTCCCACAGATCAATGTACATTGAATAACAGTATCATTTATACTATATCTACATTGGATATAATGTAATATACTGATCCCTTCCCACAGATCAATGTAATTTTGGTAACAATATCATTATTACTATATCTACATAAGATGTTATGTAATATACTGATTTATTCCCACAGATCAATGTACATACAATGGCAGTATCGTTATTACTATATCTACTCTAGATATGTAATATACATTTTATAACAATATCATTATTACTATATCTACATCAGACGAAATTTAATATACTGGTTTGATCCCACAGACCTATGTACATTTAATAACAATATCATTATTACTATATCTACCTCAGATGTAATTTAATATACAGATTTAATCCCACAGACCATTGTACATTGAATAACAATATTATTATTACTATATCTACATTAGATATAATGTAATATACTGATTCCTTCCCACAGATCAATGTACATATGATAACAGTTTCGTTATTACTACATCTACAATAGATATAATGTAATATACTGATACCTTCTCACAGATCAATGTACATATAATAACAGTACCGTTATTACTATATCTACATTTGATATGTAATATACATTTAATAACAATATCGTTATTACTATATCTACATCAGACGAAATTTAATATACTGAATTAATCCCACAGACCAATGTACATTTAATAACAATATCATTATTACTATATCTACATTAGATATAATGTAATATACTGTTACCTTCCCACAGATGAATGTGCATATAATAACAGTATCGTTATTACTATATCTACATTAGACATGTAATATACATTTAATAACAATATCATTATTACTATATCTACATCAGAGGAAATTTAATAGACTAATTTAATCCCACAGATCAATGTACATTGAATAACAGTATCATTTATACTATATCTACATTGGATATAATGTAATATACTGATTCCTTCCCACAGATCAATGTACATATAATAACAGTATCGTTATTACTATATCTACATTAGATCTACTGCAGTATACTGATTCCTTCCCACAGATCAATGTACATTGAATAACAGTATCATTTATACTATATCTACATTGGATATAATGTAATATACTGATCCCTTCCCACAGATCAATGTAATTTTGGTAACAATATCATTATTACTATATCTACATAAGATGTTATGTAATATACTGATTTATTCCCACAGATCAATGTACATACAATGGCAGTATCGTTATTACTATATCTACTCTAGATATGTAATATACATTTTATAACAATATCATTATTACTATATCTACATCAGACGAAATTTAATATACTGGTTTGATCCCACAGACCTATGTACATTTAATAACAATATCATTATTCCTATATCAACATCAGATGAAATTTAATATACTGATTTAATCCCACAGACCAATGTACATTTAATATCAATATCATTATTACTATATCTACATCAGATGTTATGTAATATACTGATTTCATCCCACAGACCAATGTACATTGAATAACAATATCATAATTACTATATCCACATCAGATGTAATGTAATCTACTGATCTAATCCCACAGACCAATGTACATTTAATAACAATATCATTATTACTATATCTTCTTTAGATATAATGTAATATACTGATCACTTCCCACAGATCAATGCACAGATTGTAACATTGTCGTCACTACTGTATCTACATTAGATATGTAATAAACACTTAATAACAGTACCGTTATTTCTATATCTACATTAGATCTACTGCAATATACTGATTCCTTCCCACATATCAATGTACATATAATAACAGTATCGTTATTACTATATCTATATTAGATATGTAATATACATTTAATAACAATATCGTTATTACTATATCTACATCAGACGAAATTTAATGTACTGATTTGATCCCACAGACCTATGTACATTTAATAACAATATCATTATTACTATATCTACATTAGATATAATGTAATATACTGTTACCTTCCCACAGATGAATGTGCATATAATAACAGTTGCGTTATTACTATATTTACATTAGATATAACGTAATATACTGATACCTTCCCACAGATCAATGTACATATAATAACAGTATTGTTATTACTATATCTACATTAGATATGTAATATACATTTAATAACAATATCATTATTACTATATCTACATCAGAGGAAATTTAATAGACTAATTTAATCCCAC
Organism: Osmia bicornis bicornis; assembly: GCF_907164935.1. Classification (NCBI taxonomy): domain Eukaryota; kingdom Metazoa; phylum Arthropoda; class Insecta; order Hymenoptera; family Megachilidae; genus Osmia; species Osmia bicornis. The sequence goes on along the minus strand of NW_025791180.1, from coordinate 6,032 downwards.
AGATCAATGTACATTGAATAACAGTATCATTTATACTATAGCTACATTGGATATAACGTAATATGCTGATGCCTTCCCACAGAGCAATGTAATTTTGGTAACAATATCATTATTACTATATCTACATTAGATATAATGTAATATACTGATTCCTTCCCACAGATCAATGTACATGTAATAACAGTATCGTTATTACTATATCTACATTAGATCTACTGCAGTATACTGATCCCTACCCACAGATCAATGTACATATAATAGCAGTTTCGTTATTACTATGTCTACAATAGATATAATGTAATATACTGATACCTTCTCACAGATCAATGTACATATAATAACAGTACCGTTATTACTATACCTACATTTGATATGTAATATACATTTAATAACAATATCGTTATTACTATATCTACATCAGACGAAATTTAATATACTGATTTAATCCCACAGACCAATGTACATTTAATAACAATATCATTATTACTATATCTACATTAGATATAATGTAATATAATGATTCCTTCCCACCGATCAATGTACATATAATGGCAGTATCGTTATTACTATATTTCCATTTGATATGTAATATACATTTAATAACAATATCATTATTACTATATCTACATCAGATGTAATGTAATATACTGATACCTTCCCACAGATCAATGTACATATAATAACAGTTTCGTTGTTACTATATCTACAATAGATATAATGTAATATACTGATACCTTCCCACAGATCAATATACATATAATAACAGTATCGTTATTACTATATCTACATTAGATATGTAATATACATTTAATAACAATATCATTATTACTATATCTGCATCAGATGTAATTTAATATACTGATTTAATCCCACAGACCAATGTACATTTAATAACAATATCATTATTACTATATCTACATTAGATATAATGTAATATACTGTTACCTTCCCACAGATGAATGTGCATATGTAACATCCAGCAGGAAGAGGAGTAAATAAGAAGAAGTTCAATAATTAATATTTATTAAAATATTTATTCATTTTTCGTTTTTTTTATAATTATAAACATGTAACAGTTCATTTTATTTATTTTGTACGACATTGATTTAAATAATTATATTTGTAATTAACAAATAAACAGAATCTTATATTTATTAATATTTACGCTTAACAAATATTTTATATACTTCAGAATATACGTCGATAATTCTACCGCGCCGATAATTCTACCGCGTCGATAAAAGATCGACACAGCGCGCGAAATAAATAGAGAGAGATAGCAATAGCGAATAGAAAGAGATAGGAACAAGCGCAGAGTAGAAAGAGACGGCAATAGCGCGTAGACAGAGATAGCGATACGCACGGAGTCACGTACGCACCGGTCAAAGTCCGAACACTTCCGGTATCGAAAACACAGGTAGAAAAAACTGCTACGTCAGCAGTTCTCCGGTATAAATACGAGAGTGCCGCGCAAAGAATTTTCACTTCGATTCTGATCGTAGTCCGAGACGGGTCTATGATACGATTTATATAGAATTCAGTAATCTTAGACTCTTTTGTCGGCAAAACGGCAAAGGTACCGCGTCAGACCCGGGGCGCTCAACTATCGGTTCGCAGCGGTTCTCCTACGTGTCAGGTTCGCACCCAAGCTTAACGAGCGAGCGAAAGCCGAAGCTCCTTGGATGCGGCCTATCAGTACACTGGCTCTAGAGCGACGATACCGTTTTGCAGAGTTCGCTACCAAGTATAACGAGCGGCCTGTTCATTGACGGCTAAGTTGCCCAGAAACCGAACTGCGGCCGAACGAGCCAACTCCTACAGCGTCGGAACGGATCTTGGCCAATTTCCCGACAATTCTTTCGAATCATTTATATTGTATTAAATTATATTAAATTATATTAAATTATAAATTCAAGTTTTATAATCGTATCTAGAACCGCATTTACTAATCAATTTATTTACTCTGTATTTTTTTTATTTTAGGTTGAATTATTTTTGTAATAATCTAATTTTCTTTTATTGTATTCCAATTTAGGCACAAACACGATTGTTAATTTCTTTGTATTTTTCAATCCAGGGCGTACTCATTGTACATTACTAATACCATTATTTTCTTTTGTATTTCAAACACAGGGCGCAACATTTGTTACATTAATTCAATTCAATATTTAATTACTTAAATTCATTATTTAAATTCAATATTTAATTACGTTCAATAATATTCTTTTATATTACTTACCTACTTTTTTTTTATTTTATTTTTATATTATACACAAGACACCACAATTAATTTCTTGAATAAACACTCACTTATATATCATTTTGAGAAAGGAATCTAGCGTTGGATTTTACTCCTTTACCGCGTGCCACCCGAACCTATTATCCCTTCCATTAAAATATATTAATATAAAAAAAATACGAGTCGCCTTCTCATAGGGAACCGCTCTCCCTACGCGTCGGTGCAGTAGCGTGCTCGCGTATAATTCCGGGACGTTACACATATAATAACAGTTGCGTTATTACTATATTTACATTAATTATAACGTAATATACTCATACCTTCCCACAGATCAATGTACATATAATAACAGTATCGTTATTACTACATCTACATTAGATATGTAATATACATTTAATAACAATATCATTATTAATATTTCTACATCAGATGAAATGTAATATACTGATTTAATCCCACAGACCAATGTACATTTAATAACAATATCATTATTACTAAATCTACATTAGATATAATGTAATATAATGATTTAATCCCACAGATCAATGTACATTTAATAACAATATCATTATTACTATATCTACATTCGATATAATGTAATAGAATGATCCCTTCCCACCGATCAATGTACATATAATGGCAGTATCGTTATTACTATATCTACAATAGATATAATGTAATATACTGATACCTTCCCACAGATCAATATACATATAATAACAGTATCGTTATTACTATATCTACATTAGTTATAATGTAATATACTGATACCTTCCCACAGATCAATGTACATATAATAACAGTATCGTTATTACTATATCTACATTAGATATGTAATATACATTTAATAACAATATCATTATTACTATATCTGCATCAGATGAAATTTAATATACTGATTTAATCCCCCAGACCAATGTACATTTAATAACAATACCATTATTACTATATCTACATCAGATGTAATTTAATGTACTGATTTAATCTCACAGATCAATGTACATATAATAACAGTTTCGTTATTACTATATCTACATTAGATATAATGTAATATACTGATCCCTTCCCACAGATCAATATACATATAATAACAGCTTCGTTATTACTATATCTGCATTAGATATGTAATATACATTTAATAACAATATCATTATTACTATATCTAAATCAGATGAAATTTAATATACTGATTTAATCCCACAGACGAATGTACATTTAATAACAATACCATTATTACTATATCTACATCAGATGAAATTTAATATACTGATTTAATCACACAGACCAATGTACATTTAATAACAATATCATTATTACTATATCTTCTTTAGATATAATGTAATATACTGATCACTTCCCACAGATCAATGCACAGATTGCAACATTATCGTCATTACTATATCTACATTGGATATGTAATAAACACTTAATAACAGTATCGTTATTACTATATCTACATTAGATATGTAATATACATTTAATAATAATATCATTATTACTATATCTACATCAGATGTAATGTAGTATACTGATTTATTCCCACAGACCAATGTACATTTAATTACAATGACATTATTACTATATCTACATTAGATACAATGTAATATAATGATCCCTTTCCACCGATCAATGTACATATAATGGCAGTATCGTTATTACTATATCTACGTTAGATATGTAATATACATTTAATAAGAATATCATTATTACTATATCTACATCAGATGTAATGTAATATACTGATTTATTCCCACAGACCAATGTGCATTTAATAACAATATCATTAATACTATATCTCAATTACATATAATGTAATATACTGATCACTTCCCACAGATCAATGCACAGATTGTATCATTATTGTCATTACTATACCTACATTAGATACGTAATAAACAATTAATAACAGTGTCGTTACTACTGTATCTACATTAGATCTACTGCAATATACTGATTCCTTCCCACAGATCAATGTACATTGAATAACAGTATCATTTATACTATATCAACATTGGATATAATGTAATATACTGATACCTTCCCACAGATCAATGTACATTTAATAACAATATTATTATTACTATATCTACATTAGATATAGTACCATCTACATTAGATGATCCCTTTCCACCGATCAATTTACATATAATGGCAGTATAGTTATTACTATATCTACATTAGATATGTAAGATACATTTAATAACAATATCATTATTACTATATCTACATCAGATGTAACGTAATATACTGATCTAATCCCACAGATCAATGTACATGTAATAACAGTTTCGTTATTACTATATCTACATTAGATATAATGTAATATACTGATACCTTCCCGCAGATCAATGTACATATAATAACAGTATCGTTATTACTATATCTACATTAGATATGTAATATACATTTAATAACAATATCGTTATTAGTATATCTACATCAGATGTTATGTAATATACTGATTTAATCCCACAGACCCATGTACATTTAATAACAATACCATTATTACAATATGTACATCAGATGTAATGTAATATACTGATCATTTCCCGCAGATCAATGCACAGATTGTAACATTATCGTCATTTCTATATCTACATTAGATATGTAATAAACACCTAATAACAGTATGGTTATTACTATATCTACATTAGATCTACTGCAATGTACTGATTCCTTCCCACAGATCAATGTACATTTAATAACTATACCATTATTACTATATCTACATCAGATGTAAGTTAATATACTCATTTAATCCCACAGATCAATGTACATTTAATAACAATACCATTATTACTATATCTGCATCAGATGTAGTTTAATACACTGATTTAATCCCACAGATCAATGTACATATAATGACAGTTTCGTTATTACTATATCTACATTAGATATAATGTAATATACTGATCCCTACCCACAGATCAATGTACATATAATAATAGATTCGTTATTGCTATATCTACAATAGATATAATGTAATATGCTGATACCTTCCCACAGATCAATGTACATATAATAACAGTATCGTTATTACTACATCTACATTAGATATGTAATATACATTTAATAACAATATCAATATTACTATATCTACATCAGATGAAATGTAATATACTGATTTAATCCCACAGACCAATGTACATTTAATAACAATATCATTATTACTATATCTACATTAGATATAATGTAATATAATGATTTAATCCCACAGATCAATGTACATTTAATAACAATATCATTATTACTATATCTACATTCGATATAATGTAATAGAATGATCCCTTCCCACCGATAAATGTACATATAATGGCAGTATCGTTATTACTATATCTACAATAGATATAATGTAATATACTGATACCTTCCCACAGATCAATATACATATAATAACAGTATCGTTATTACTATATCTACATTAGTTATAATGTAATATACTGATACCTTCCCACAGATCAATGTACATATAATAACAGTATCGTTATTACTATATCTACATTAGATATGTAATATACATTTAATAACAATATCATTATTACTATATCTGCATCAGATGAAATTTAATATACTGATTTATTCCCCCAGACCAATGTACATTTAATAACAATACCATTATTACTATATCTACATCAGATGTAATTTAATGTACTGATTTAATCACACAGACCAATGTACATTTAATAACAATATCATTATTACTATATCTTCTTTAGATATAATGTAATATACTGATCACTTCCCACAGATCAATGCACAGATTGCAACATTATCGTCATTACTATATCTACAT
>NW_025791179.1:0-57809 GCF_907164935.1 Osmia bicornis bicornis | reverse complement strand
AATAAACCAGAGCTGTGTTATATGCAGACCGTTTCAAGGAGCTTGGCTCCTCGCTAGCTCTTTACACTTTAGTGTTGGCTTAGCTTAACACCTGTTTAACACGTTGCGTACCGTGAATAGGAGGTCCACCGATCCTCAGTATTGTAACCCACCAGTGGAAGAGAAGGATAAGCAATAACTCGCGCTCTATCTGCTGCGCAAGCTTTCCTCTACTTGTTCAGAGTATTGTCTGTTCCTGACCGTGGTCAGAGAAGATCTGTTCAGAAACTGTGCGGAACGCCTCTATTTATACTCAGATTTTGCTGAGTCGGCACTTTTTTTCCGCATAGAGTTCTTGGGGTAGCTGGGTTTTCCCCATCACGTGGTAGTCCAGCATCCCCACTCTAAAATTCTACCCCACCGTATGCTTACTGGGGTTGCGCTGGCGCGTGCGCGGTCAAACGTCGATAATTTATCGATAAACTGTTTTACCGTCTGACTTATCGACTAATACAACAAACTCGGTTATCGACGAAAATGAAAATGTTAATTACAAAAATTTTATACATTAATTAATAATAAAAATAAAATAAAACACTTTGTATGAAATATAAAAATTAATTATAATAAAGAAAATGAAATTAAAAGGTACTATGTTTGGTTATTGGGTCGTTACAATCGCAATAATAGGCAAACTTATAGTAGAATTCCGTTACATTGTGCGATAACTGGAAAATAAATCAATGCGATATACGTACAAAGCTCACGGCAATGTTAAATGGATCTAATATAACATAAATTTACAAATACTTGCAATTTAATTAAAATTTGCATTACTTTGTTACGTCGCGAGCGAGTGATGATGATACGGCGCGCGACGTACAAATAAAAAAAAAAAGTTTAATTCCTGATTGATACGCGGATGAGAACGGTATTTTCGCTGCCACCAGTCCCGATCGCGCTCGACGATGTTAGGTCGTTAACGATCGGAACAATTAAAAGAATCGTTTAATTTTTATAATAAGATCCTGAAGTTGTTAATTGAGTTCGTCAATGCTCTGGTCCCATACGGGCCCCTCGTGCGAATTTATGCACAGATGGTTAGCGTGAATGATAGGAAGGAAGTGTGTTAAACTAAAATGAATCGGAAACTAGTTATGTGTAACAAAAAGAAATATAATTTCAAAAAAGTAAAGCATAAACAGTAAATGAAGTGGTTTACAAAAGTTCGAGCTGTTGAAAATATAGGAAAAATGCAATTTAAATATATGTTTAACAAGATCGGCGAAAATAGAACGGAAATTTAAAAATGATTCGAGCGGCGATTTCGATGAACAATTAAATAACGTTGAGAGGAAATGGTCCCAAGGGGAAAAACTTCCAGAACCAACGGTATCATGGGCCGCCTCTCGTTATAACCAACAGAATTATTGTTAAAATTGCAAAATATTCTTCGATACCTTAATAAAACGTTGAACAGAACGATCTTGGGGGAAAACTTCGAGGACACGCGGTTTCAAGATCGCCCGTTTTGCCTCACTATATCCAAATTCGTCGTAGTGGAGAAAATGAAATAAATAACTCACCAAGCTCGATGTAAAATAATACACGATAATAACTTTGGAAATCTTAGAAGTTGCTGGTGTAGTCTGGAATCTGGAAGGCGAAGAAAAGATGAGAACTTTGTCACACGCACTACGCGTTCGCGATCGGCCTTTCGACGGTATTACGATTACGAAAACGAAACGACAATTGCGAGATTATTACAAAACGACGCGACGCGGAAAAAGAAAATATATTAATTATCGAACGATTTAAAAGCAAAAGTGAAAAGATAGAAAATGAAAAATATGAAAAGAATTTAACGTATTCGTAAAGTCTTTTGCCGCGGAAAACGCGAACTGCAATCTCCCGGCACTCTGCCTTTTCCAGGACTTTACCGCGCAGCTAATTACAACGATTTTCGCACGACAACTCTTGCTTAACGCGAACACGGGCTCCCCGTCACGTACCTCACGATTTTTCGACGAAGAGTGATTTGCCTCAGTCAAGCGATCGTATCTCAGGGTTCGACCCGCGACCATGGGCCCAAAGTGGGGACATCATTTGGCAAATCAGGATACGCGTCGAAGGGGAAGGCCCGCGCGTATTGGTTTCGTCTAGGCGCGTTTCCCGAGTTCTCATCCCTTCTTGACCTTTCTTCCGACTCTATCTTCCGTAAGGTATCTCTTTCTTCTACCCCTCTAACGCTATGCGGATTTCATGCGTCGCAATTCTAAAGTTTCTAGAATGTTCGAAATCTGTTACGACTTTAATTGTTTGAATTTATTAATTAAGGAGAGGCTTTTATAGATGATATTTATAAATGATATTTCGGTAACGAAGAACATTTGCCCTTTTATAGATGATTAACTTACTACATTGAATAACTAGTAATGAATAACGCGAAATTTTCCGTTCTTATTTGTATTCCGGCGGTTTACGGAGAAAGGCAATCGATATTCATAATTATTATCAGATCGCGGATATATGCAAATATGTTACTGCATTTAATCGTTATTTGTTCCGCATACATCAATTTTTAATGGTTTTCGTATTTTCTAAACGCTCTACGTTTAACGTTTAGTTCATTGTCGATGTTTATTGCCTTAGTCGACCTTCGCTTGGAACGTTCTTGAACGTCAGTCGACAATTTCAAACCTCAGTGGTTGTCACGCAAACCCTCGCATTCTATAGTCATTCAAACAGTTTCATTCCGTTTCATGGTAGCTGCTTCGATCTTAATTGCATTCATTCTTTGTGGAAGAGTCGGCTGACGCATGCTTCGCAGGTAGGAGAGCTATATTACTCGCGAGGTAAAACAAAATCGTATTTCCCTTGTTGTGCGCGATTAAGCGGCGAAACTTCCAAATGCGTCGCACTGCTTAACCGCACGGCGAAAGATGTTGATAATATTTCTCCTTAACCTTAGCGGGTTCGAATTTCTATATGTTTATTGCTACGCGGTTTCGACGAGGCAATCGTCCTAAGGAAGGTTGACTTCTTATTATTTGAATCGAACTAATTATAGCCTCCTTTGTGTGCCTCGCCTGGGATTATTTCCAAGTGCTACGCACTGACGACGTACGCAAATTCGGTATGTTAACGGTCAAACTATTCAAACTATCAGAAAGAAAATGGAAATAGATCTTAGCTACCGTCGAATTATTGAAAATAATTCGGACGTAACAACTTAATATTCAATTGCATTTCCACGCGTCTTTTTATGCATCTTGGCACTGATTCGTATATTCATATCGTTATGATTTTATATCTCACGTTCTCTTATTTGCTTCACAAAGCTCATTTTTTGTTTACAGGTTTTTTTTTATGTACATTACATTTTTCAATATTGTCAATAAATTCTTCATTGGGTTCATATGAAGATTGTTTAATGCCCAGTGTATAAATTTATAATTATTACATTATTCTTCGAAATGATTAATATTCAACTTTTTTACCACAGTCAGATTGTAAAAGTACATCGCGACAGATTGCGTTGGATCGAAAAAAAACGTATTTCGACAGGTTGTATACTGAGTGTAATAAAACAGTGTTCGGTTACCGTTTGAAACAGATTACCTCATTCAAAATTCGACCAAATAACTGGAGGTTTTTTTAAAGTTATACACATTCATTTACTAAGGTATGTGCTTTTGTCGTTTTAAAAAATTGGAATTTGTTGAAATCGTGAAAGAAGATAGTAGAAATCAATTTTTCTTTCACGATTTCAACAAATTGTAATTTTTTTAAACGACAAAAGCACGTATCAGAATAAATAAATTTGTACCTTCTCATTAAAAAAAACCTCAAGTTATTTGGTCCAATTTTAAATGAGGTATGTATTCTGTTTTAAACGGTGCCTAGACACTTTTTATTACACTTACTGTACTTATACTTTCTACATTTCATGACTACATTCAGAGGGTATGAATATTTCTATCATTGACTATACGCCGTTTGGTTTTTGCGCATTTGTGGCGAATAGAATATTTACGAATATTTACGTTCAATATAAACTACTACGCACATACCAACAGGAATGTAACAACCCAAGAATTTAAAACAATATCTTTTTAATTTTATTTTTCTTTATTATAACCAATTTTTTTTTATACAGAGTATTTTATTTTATTTTTATTGTTAATATTTAATGTATAAATTTTTGTAATAAACATTTTCATTTTTCGTCGATAACCGAGTCTGTTGAATTGATCGATAAAGGTTTAGTCGATAAGTCGGACGGTAAAACAGTTTACCGATAAATTATCGACGTCCGACCGCGCACGCGCGAGCGCAACCCCAGTAACCATACGGTGGGGTAGTATTCTAGAGTGGGGATGCTGGACCACCACGTGACGGGAAAAACCCAGCTACCCCAAGAACTCTATGCGGAAAAAAGTGCCGACTCAGCAAAATCTGAGTATAAATAGAGGCGTTCCGCACAGTTTCATCGCAGATCTTCTCAGACCTCGGTCTGAAACAGACAACACTCTGATTAGAAGAGCTTGCGCTGAACTGTCTAGGCAGCGATAGAGCGCGAGCTATAGCTAATTTCTACTATCCCACTGGTGGCGTGCAGGACTACGGAACAGTGGACCTCCTATTCGCGGTGCGCAACGTGTTACACAGGTGTTACGCTAAGCCAACACTCAAGTGTAAAGAGCTAGCGAGGAGCGGAGCTCCTTGAACGGCCTGCGTTTAACACGGCTCTGGTATAACCAGAAACCGATTGCGACCTGTAGGAAGGGTTAACTTGATTCCAATGGTCTAGCACAAACCTCTGGAGTTTAGTTTCCATAGTTATTGTTGAAAACAAACAGAGTGTTGACTGTAGAAGAAGACCACGCCGCATTTGCGATAGCGCTATCGATTAATTACAATTATTAATTTTTACTTACATATTAATTACTAATTACACATTTTCAATTGTATTCCCAATCTAGGGCGAACTAATTATAATTTCTTACTGTATTCCTATTTCTAGCCGCACTTATTGTGATACTAGCAACTTTGTATTATAATTCAATATTCACTTACCTTTCATTCTTGAATAAACATATTTTCATTCAGTTTCTAGCACATTAGTGTTTGGATTTCACTCCTTAACCGCACACCACACGAACCTAAAATCCTTAACACGTTTATTACGAGTCGCCTTCTAAGGGAACCGCTCTCCCTACAAGTCGGTGCAGTGACGTACTCACTCTGGGTCGTTACACGTAGTTATAGTTAATAAAAATTTGGTGACAGCGGTGGGATTGTTCGAGTGGTAAGGAGAAATCATATCTCTGCGGACATTAATGGTTAGCCTAGAAACAGACAAATACAAATAAAAAGTAAAGTACAAGAATATATATAAAAAAAAAGAGAGAAAAATAAAAAAAAAAAAAGAAAAAAACAAATATATAATACATAATACACATACATATATACTATATCAATAAGCAAAAATCAAGATGCCAAACGGAATAGCCGATCAGTATTCGCGATGCAGCAGACATCGTACCAGCATTTAACGGCCGCAACATACCAGTCTATCAGTTTGCAAAGAGCTGTTTCAAAGCGAAGAATATAATCTCTCCTAATGCTGAGTATGGATTGGTGCAATTAATCAAGAACAAATTCTACGGACAAGCAGCAAGAGTGGTACTAAACGGAGACTACGACACCATCGAGGAACTGATTGCCGTAATAAAATCACGGTTCGCACCACTCTTCACTTCGATGCAGCTATGCGGTGACATGGCAAGGATCGCACAGGGTCCAACTGAGGCAGTCGTGGACTACGGCAGCCGCGTCTCAGGACTTCTACTACAATTAAAAGCTGCAACGAGTTAGAATTCCCAGATAACATCGAAGGATACAACCGATCGTCGGAAACTAATACAATTAAAGCTTTCCTCACCGGTTTGAAACAAGAAGTATATAACCGAATGAAAAATCAGAACTTCAACAGCCTCGACGAAGCGATCAGTGCAGCAATTGTAGCCGAGGCAGAAAATATAGAAAGCCAGACCAAGGCCAAGTTATCACAGGGATTCACTACGGCCGAACAATGCGACAACTGCTGTGGATACGGGCATAACGCCAGTGTATGCTGCAGTCAGCGGTTCCAAAGACAATCAATGTCGAGGGCCCGCTGGCCAGCAAAACACTGCCAACACTGCCAAAGGTCCGGGCACACCTTGGAAACCTGCTGGTTTAAGGACCAACCACCAAGACAAGGGGTCCCCCAGGACTTTGTGCAGCCAGCTCAAACCTACAGAAACCAGCCTACGCAGAGACAAGGTCAAAATTGGACACGAGCAAGACCTCCAATTTGTGAATTCTGCCAAAACATTGGCCATACAATTCAGGAATGCCGGAAAAAGGCATATCAAGAACGTATCAAGAGCCAAAGACCCCAGCAAACTCCTCAAGTACAACAGGTACGTAAAAAGGCAAATTTGTACCTAAACTTAGGAGAAATAAATAAATCTCCCAGTGTCGAGCTGGTAAGCGAAAGTTTCAAAAATCAGCAAGCCTTATTCATGGTCGACACGGGATCAGACATTAATATAATTAAAAAACAAGCAATTTCAAAAGAAATTATTATAAATACAGATGCAATTTTTCAATTAAATGGAATCACTAAAAGCTCTATTTACACTACAGGATACATCAAAGTAAAGATACTAGAAACTGAATCCATATTCCATATCATCGAGGAACTACCGATTGAACAAGATGGAATTTTAGGCACAGAATATTTTAAAAGCAGTGGAGCCAGCATCAATTACGCCAAGTCTATACTAATCGTAAATAACAATATAATACCATTCAAGCAACCAGCAGTGGTAATACCATCTAGGACAAAAACCATGATACCTATAAGAGTATCAAACACTGAAATAAAAACTGGTTTTGTCCCAAAATTACAGCTTCACCCACAAATATATATGGGAAACGCTGTAGTCACGAATCGTGATGGTATAGCATTTCTGTATGCGATCAACGTTGGAGCAGAAGACATCGAAATCGAAATGCCAGCAGTAGAGCTGCAACAGTATGAAGAGGCACCACAGAACGAAGAAACATTCCATCAAGAACCTAAAAGAGCTCAGCAAATTCTTAAAATATTACAAACAGATCATTTGAATCAAGAAGAACTCACTAATGTAGAGGATATAGTAAAAGAGCACGCTGACAGATTTTATATAGACGGAGATAAACTTCCAGCAACGAATAAAATCTATCACAGGATCATCACGACGGATGAGGTGCCTGTAAATGTTAAGCAGTACAGATATCCTCATGCGTTGAAAGATGAAATTAATCACCAAGTAAATGATCTCCTGGGAAAAGGAATCATCAAGCATTCCTCATCACCTTTTAACTCACCTTTATGGATAGTACCAAAAAAGCAAGATTCACAAGGAAATAAATGCTGGAGATTAGTGATTGATTTTAGAAAATTAAATGAAAAAACGATCAGCGATGCCTATCCGCTACCCAACATTACGGATATCCTGGATCAAGTGGGAAGCGCAAAATACTTCTCCGTGTTTGATTTAAAATCTAGTTTTCATCAAACACCTATGCATCCGGAAGACAAGCACAAAACAGCATTTTCAACACCATTCGGGCATTTCGAATTCAACAGAATGCCTTTTGGTTTAAAAAATGCTGCAGCCACATTCCAGCGCCTGATGAACAACGTCCTAGACGGATTACAAGGACTGGAACTATTCGTGTTCATCGATGACATCGTAATTTATGCAAGCTCACTAAAAGAACACGAGATAAAGGTCAACAGGATGATGACGAAGCTTAGAGAAGCAAATTTATGCTTACAACCTGACAAATGCCAATTTTTAAAGAAAGAGGTGGCATACCTGGGCCATATAATTACAGAAGACGGTGTAAAACCTGACCCAGCAAAGGTTGAAGCGGTCCAAAAATTCCCCGTTCCGAAAACTGTCAAAAATATCAGACAGTTCCTAGGATTGTGCGGATATTATAGACGTTTCATTAAAGACTTCTCTAAAATAGCTAAACCATTGTCTGACTTGACGAAGAAGGAGCAAAAATTCGAATGGTCCAGCCAGCAACAGCAAGCTTTCGAATTCTTAAGAAACGTATTATGCGAAAAGCCAATCCTACAATATCCTGACTTTGAGAGACCGTTTAATATAACCACTGACGCATCCGGAACAGCAGTAGGAGCGGTCCTAAGTCAAGGAGAAATAGGAAAAGATCAGCCAGTAGCATACGCATCAAGAGTAATGAATAAGCCGGAAACACAATACTCCGCAACAGAAAGGGAATTACTTGCTGTAATATTCGCAATAAATCATTTCAGACCATATATTTTTGGCAGAAAATTCTATTTAATCACAGATCACAAACCTTTAATCTGGTTAAACAGTCTTTCAGATCCAACATCAAGACTCATGAGATGGAAACTAAGATTGAGCGAATACGATTACGAGATTAAATATAAACCAGGCAAGCAAAACATGAACGCTGATGCTCTATCCAGAAATCCTGTCGAAGATATAAATGCTCTACAAATAAATGCGAAAAGGCTGCACTCATCTACGTCTGGATCAAAGAAGAAGCGTAAGAAAAGGAAAGAGTGGCATCAATATCCCACTCGCCCCAGACAAACAACAACCACCTCAGAATCAGGCAAGCACAAAAAAAGGAAGGAGTGGCATCAATATCCCACTCGCCCTAGACAAACAACGACGTCAGAATCTAGAGAATTTAAAAAGAAAAAAGAAGCACATCAGTATCCAACTAGACCGAGACCAACAACTACAACGGAGTCTGAAAATCATAAAAGGAAGAAAGAATGGCATCAATATCCAAGAAGACCAAGGCCAACAACCTCGTCAAGTTCACGAGAAATTAAAAAGAGGAAAATCAGCCACAAACATTTAACACGACCACGAGATGACTCCACAGATGTTGAAATAAGGAAGAGATACCGAAAAGATAACATACGAGAGAGAAGCCCATCTCAAAAAGGAAGAACAGCAAGAAAAAGGATAAAAGAAGACTATACAAGTTCAGACGAGTCTCAATATTACGAAACTGATATATCTGAAGAACCACCAAAACCAAGAAAAAGAACAAACAAAAATCCAAAAATATACTCCTCTGAAGAAATCAGGAAGAGGAGAAAACCTAACGAACAACAAGTCATTGTGGAAGTACATCAACCTCCACAAGATAAAAAATACATAATCCCGCAGAAACGACTCGTAGTAAGAGAACCAGTAATAATTGGAGATGAGATAGAAGAATATAATGAAGAAACGATATTGCCTAAACACATCTTCAGAGAACCACCCAGAATCGATTCCTCTTCAAGCACAAGAGAAAGGTCTCCTATAATAAAAGAAAAGTAGAAAAAGAAACCTCAAGTGACACATTATCAGCTCCTATCACACCTATCAAAATTAAAAAAGGAAAAACCGAACAACCGTCTACAATTAAACAAATTAAACCAAAAATAATTAGCAATAAACCAGTCATATTTAAAATAGAAGAAACCGAAGACCAGTTATGGATGAAAAGAGGTACAGCAGTAATATTCATTAATAAAGAAGGACAACCTGAAGATTACCAATCAAAACAGTTAATAGAAAATGAAAAGATTAAAATTTTTAAACCACAAGACAGTATCACAGAATATAAAGTTAAGAATAAATTAATTTTTGGAGTATTAGTAGATTATAAAGAAAATTTACCACACAAAATTAAAGCTCTTCATCACATGTTAGTTCAAAAAGGAATCCAGGAATGCAGCATGCCAGACAAGCAAGGGTTAAAAGCAATTCTTCAAGTAATCTTTGCAGATTCAAACATCAACATCATCATCTGCAAAGGGACAATCCAAACTCCACCTAAAGACGAAAGAAGAAGTATAATTAAAGAAAATCATGAAAGCACAGTTGCAGGACACAAAGGAATTAGAAAAACTTACCTCAGGATCAGGAACAAGTATTATTGGAAAAACATGAAGAGAGAAATTACCGATTATATCAGATCATGCATTAGCTGCCAAAGAACCAAGCTAGTAAGGATGAAGAATAAGGAGCCTATGGTTATCACAGACACTCCTTCAGACGAATTCGATAAGGTGTCTTTAGATATTCTTGGACCCTTACCTATGACGCAAAAAGGATACAGTTACATCCTCACCATACAGGACAACTTGACCAAGTACTCCGTCGCAGTTCCACTTGTATCAGCTACATCAGAGGACGTCGCAAGAACATTCACCAACTCGTTCATATGCCAATTCGGCAGTCCTAAAGCTATCCTCACCGATCAGGGAACATGCTTCACATCCTCACTTATTAAGAAGCTAGCTAAAATCTTCCACATCCAGACGTACCGTACATCATCCTTCCATCCTCAGTCAAACGGGTCCCTGGAAAGAAGCCATCACGTTCTAGTTGAGTACTTGAAACACTACATCTCTAAACAAGAACACTGGGATGAATGGCTACAACAAGCAATGTTTTCATATAACACTAGCGTTCATGAGGGGACAAAATTCACACCTCATGAACTAGTATATGGAAAAAAAGCAAGGCTACCATCAAAGTTTACACCTACTGACAGTTTAGATACATACCCAGATTATGTAGACAAACTATTACAAAATTTACACAAAATTAGGCAAACAGCAAAAACAAATCTAGAACAATCAAAATACAGACAGAAATACTACTACGATAGAAAAATACGACCAATTAATTATAAAACAGGAGAAGAAGTTATGTTATTAAACCCACCAAGAAAAAGTAAACTACAAAAAGAATATACAGGACCGTACAAAGTTTTAAGAAACATAGAAAAGAATAACATAGAATTACAGATAGGTCCCAAAAAGACTAGGATAGTTCACAAGGATCGACTAAAGAGGGCCTATCGACCAGTCTACAACATTGATCAAAAATAAAAATCGATATGGCAATCTATATGATTTTCGGAACATGCGCATGCGCACATGCAAAATTTTAAACATACCGCCATATTGCGCATAGAACGCTAAAAGCAAAGTACACGGAAAGATACGCTACGAAAAACATATTGAAAATTACAGAAATAGAAGAAAATAAGAAAGGAAAGTAGAAGAATTTAAACAAAAATGGATCTGAATGAGGTAGAATGTATATTTTAATATAAGTTGTCACAGAAATAAGACAATTTGTTTTTATTGTAGTTTGAAGAAATTGGACAATATATTCTGGACGCCGTGTGTATCCGAGACATAGGCCCGGTTTTTAATAATAATTTGGCACAAAGTATTGGCCGAACATGCATCGATTGTGCATTCAAGATGGTCCCAGAGGCAAAGGACATATGGTTCTTCATGGGATGGCACAACCATGTGTCAAAAAATACGGATATAAATTATATCCACTGCATTATATGCAAAAAAATGCTATGCAGGATGAGACCTGCAGCCTCCTGTACTGACTGCAGGAGTAGACTATTTGCAGCCGATAACGAGCATAAGGAGGCTTTTCGCGAGGGATTTATTTTGCCAACGAAAGACCCCAATATTTTTTCCATAAAAGATGTTGTTATTCAAAGCGGAGAGTATAGAGTTATTGTTAATAATCAGCATTAATGGTTTCTATTGTAAAATAATTATTTAAAATATATATATAATCGTTCTTATTTATTATTCTTAACAAATGGGTTCATTTATTCCAAATTCCTGCAAACCATTCTCAATTCGTTCGAAGTATTAATGCGCAGACTCGCAAGTCCGCCATGTTGCATAAAAAAAGATAAAAAGAGACAGAAACAAAGAGCGAGAGAGAGAGATATAGAAAGCGACGCTACGCACGCGCAGCTAAATTCAACTCGCAGAGAGCGAAAATGGTGCGTCGCGCAGGAAGACGCGAACGTTTAAGAAAGCTAAAAAGAGCTTTAAAAGAGTTTAGAGAGGTAAAATTATACTCCGAATAATTTATTTCATTCATTAATTATTTCTTTTGTACAAAAAATTTCAAAGATGACAGCGCAAGAAGAAGTGTTGATAAAGGAAACACCACCACCAACACCACCACCACCACCATCACCACCACCACCATCACCACCACAGTGGAGGTTGATTTTAATAGATATACCAGAATTTGACTGGAAAATCTATAGAAACTCAAAAAAGGAAGACCCAAGACGTGAACATGGACAAGTCATGCGCTACTTCGGCATTTTATCAGCCTCCCCGAGGAACAACGAGGAGAAGTGTTGCTGCGCCCTGTGCAACATAAAAAGAAAAAACATTTGTCTCTTGAGGACAAGAGACAAACGCGCGGGGGGAGCTGTAACGACCCAAGAATTTAACACAATATCTTTTTAATTTTATTTTTCTTTATTATAACCAATTTTTTTTTATACAGAGTATTTTATTTTATTTTTATTGTTAATATTTAATGTATAAATTTTTGTAATAAACATTTTCATTTTTCGTCGATAACCGAGTCTGTTGAATTGATCGATAAAGGTTTAGTCGATAAGTCGGACGGTAAAACAGTTTACCGATAAATTATCGACGTCCGACCGCGCACGCGCGAGCGCAACCCCAGTAACCATACGGTGGGGTAGTATTCTAGAGTGGGGATGCTGGACCACCACGTGACGGGAAAAACCCAGCTACCCCAAGAACTCTATGCGGAAAAAAAGTGCCGACTCAGCAAAATCTGAGTATAAATAGAGGCGTTCCGCACAGTTTCAGAGCAGATCTTCTCAGACCTCGGTCTGAAACAGACAACACTCTGATTAGTAGAGAAGAGCTTGCGCTGAACTGTCTAGGCAGCGATAGAGCGCGAGCTATAGCTAATTTCTACTATCCCACTGGTGGCGTGCAGGACTACGGAACAGTGGACCTCCTATTCGCGGTGCGCAACGTGTTACACAGGTGTTACGCTAAGCCAACACTCAAGTGTAAAGAGCTAGCGAGGAGCGGAGCTCCTTGAACGGCCTGCGTTTAACACGGCTCTGGTATAACCAGAAACCGATTGCGACCTGTAGGAAGGGTTAACTTGATTCCAATGGTCTAGCACAAACCTCTGGAGTTTAGTTTCCATAGTTATTGTTGAAAACAAACAGAGTGTTGACTGTAGAAGAAGACCACGCCGCATTTGCGATAGCGCTATCGATTAATTACAATTATTAATTTTTACTTACATATTAATTACTAATTACACATTTTCAATTGTATTCCCAATCTAGGGCGAACTAATTATAATTTCTTACTGTATTCCTATTTCTAGCCGCACTTATTGTGATACTAGCAACTTTGTATTATAATTCAATATTCACTTACCTTTCATTCTTGAATAAACATATTTTCATTCAGTTTCTAGCACATTAGTGTTTGGATTTCACTCCTTAACCGCACACCACACGAACCTAAAATCCTTAACACGTTTATTACGAGTCGCCTTCTAAGGGAACCGCTCTCCCTACAAGTCGGTGCAGTGACGTACTCACTCTGGGTCGTTACAGGAATGTAAACATAGAGAATAATTTGTGCGATCCTGGAATGTGGCAACCAACTCTCTCCCTTTGGAAGTCAGAGATTCCTGCTCAGTTTCATACGAACAGCGATTCGACCAAGTGGTAAGTACGAAACGTGCAATATTTCATTTTGTTTACGTTGTATATAATAATATATATTAATATTTCTTAATGGGTGGTGGTACGGTTCATTTAGTTGGTGTATTATTATAGTCACTTTGAACAAAACTATTTTTATTACATCAAAGTATAACTTATTATTTTTATCATTATTTAACTTCAGATTTGGAATTGTTAACAAATTTTGATTACAATTATTATAATAATTTCTTTTTTTTATTATCAATAAAACCTTTTATTTCTATTTATTCTGGTGTTAAACAACGAACGAAATTAAATGGGGGACCATAGGAATAATTTTATTAATTTATACTAGTCGACAGCAAACTTGGTATGAAATCGCACATGTATATAATTACAATTTCTTCTACAACTTGAATTTAAAAAAAAAATATTTGAGTACTGCTACATTTCGAATGTCATTTTTATCACTTTTATCGATGTTTAAACATACGTAGTTGATAATACTTTATATATTTCGCAGTTAAAATAATCAAAAATTTCGATTAATGGTGAAAAATAGTTTCCGGATTCGTATTCAGTGAATATAATAAAAGTATACAAGAAGTACATATTGAATGTTAGTTATCCTGATACGCTTTAAAAAGTATAGATATGTTTCGATGTACACGGTCTTGTCGCCGTTCGTGTGACTTTCGTTCCGTACAACATAAACACTATGTCACTGTAATCGATAACATTCCACTGCTAGTCATTAATTAATATTAATGTAACTATTATTACTTATATATTTTTTTACAAATATTACTAAACAAATATTTTTGTTTCAGAACATAAACATAATACAAATAATTAAAAAAAATAAAATGGAGCAGTCTGAAAATGTTAGAACCCATGTCTTCGATGATCCAGATTCGATGCGCCACCTGCAATCGAGTAGGCGATCTGTGTAATCCGGATCGAAGGACAAAAAGTATGAAAGCGCGGGATGCGTAGCGTCGGGAGGCTTTCCGTAGTTAGTGCGTATTCAATCAAAATCCAACAGGTTATGGGCCCAGGAAACGGGTAAAAAGAATATTATAAGACTGGTAGAAGAAATTTCAAGGAAATACAGAAAAATAAAAGTATCAGGAACGCAAGGCAATGTCGTCGTTAAATCCAAATCAAATACCAAAGCTTGGAGAAAAGAATTACGAAACGTGGAATATCCAGGTAAAAAGCTTATTAATATATAATGAATTATGGGGATATACGAACGGCACGGAAATAAAAACATTCGAGAACGAAAGAGATTGGACAAAGAAGGACGAGAAGGCGTTGAAATTAATTTTATTAAGCGTAGGGGAAAGCCAATTGAATCACGTTAGACGAGCTACAACCTCAAGTGAGGCATGGGAGATCTTGAAAAACGTGCACGAGTTTAAGGGTCCGGTACGACGAGCAGTCCTATACAAACAACTGCACAGAATGAAAAAGGAAACGCATCAAACAATGACGCATTACATAAATCAATTCCAACATAAAGCCGAGCAATTGAATGAAGTAGGGGTAACAATACCTGATGAACTACTAACAATAATGTTATTGACTTCCTTGCCAGATGAATATGACAACTTTACAATTGCAATGGAATCCAGAGATGAATTACCAAACTTGGAAATATTAAAAATGAAGCTAATAGAAGAAGAGGCACGGAGAGGTGAAAGAGATGGGAAAACGGAAGAAGAGACAGAAAACACTGCTCTAATGGGTAAGAAAAAGGTTGCTAAAAATATGGATAGGAGGCAAAAATTTAATGGATATTGTCATATATGCAAAAAGCATGGACACCGTGCACTTGATTGTCGTTACAAAGAAAGCAATACAAATAATAGTTACAGTCGCAATAAAGAAGCTAATATGAATAATAATTATAGTCGATACAAGGAAAATTACAGCAACAACTACAATAAACGTTCCGATGCCATGACAGCTACAGCATTTAATAGTTATGTTAAAGACACCAATGCTTGGTGCTTAGATAGTGGAGCGACTCAACATATGTCGCACACAAAGGAAAAATTCTCAAGATTAAGTGACTATCAAACAAAAATATACACAGCGACCGATGAGGGTGTTGATGCAAAAGGAAAAGGACAAATTAACATGGTAGTGAGTGCTTCAGAGAAAGAGAAAAACAATGTAAAATTAAAAGAAGCAGTGTTTGTGCCAAACTTCAAAAACAATTTACTTTCAGTGTCTCAAATAACTAAAAACGGGTTTACAGTGACTTTCTACGAAGACGGTGCTAAAGTAAAGAGAAGAGATGGCAGTGTAGCAATGAACGCAAGATTAGAAAATGGCTTATATATAGTAAAAGAACAAAACGCTCGCTGTGCACTGGTCCAATCACAGGAAGAAACAATAACCAAGTGGCATCAGAGGTTCGGCCACTTAAATTTTAATGATGTTCGCAAATTGAAAGGTGGAGAACTAGTGACTGGTATAAAAGACAATCTAGAAAACTCCAACCCTGTGTGCGAGGTGTGTGAAAAAGCAAAAATGCACCAATTACCTTTCCAATCATCGACAAGGAGAGAAAAGGATATATTGGGTTTGGTGCATAGTGACATATGTGGCCCTTTCAGCACAGAATCTCTGGGCAGGGCTAAATATTTTGTAACATTTATCGATGATAAAAGTAGATATACATATGTAAAACCTCTCAGAGCAAAATCAGAAGTATTAGATGCATTTAAAGATTATAAAAATCTAGTTGAAAAACAAACCGGCTACAAGATAAAGAAGTTAAGAGCCGACAATGCAAAAGAATATGTGTCGAAAGACTTTAATAAATTACTCAGTGATGCAGGAATCGCTAGAGAATTAACTGTGGAGTATACACCTCAGCAGAATGGTGTAGCAGAGAGGGCAAATCGCACCATTGTCGAAATGGCACGCTGTTTGCTACTACAATCAAAGTTACCCACGTCTCTCTGGGCTGAAGCAGTAAACACTGCAACATTTATTAGAAATCGATGCCCAACAAAAGCAAACAATGACATGACTCCATACGAAATTTGGAAGGGACAAAAGCCCTATGTCGGTTTCCTAAGGAAATTTGGAAGCAAAGTAATAGCTTTGAATAAACGCCAAGGAAGAAATAAATTTATGCCTAAAGGAGAAGAATATGTTCTAGTAGGGTACTCTGATGAAGCAAAAGCATATCGCTTGTGGGAAAGAGGTACCAAAACTGTAATAAAAAGACGTGATGTGCGCTTTATAGAAGATCAAGGCACATACACACAAGAAGAAGGTGTGCAAGTAATAGAATTACCTATGGAACAGCTGCAGTCTGGAACTTCAGAAGTGGAAGATGAAGAAGAATACATTGAAGAGGACCAACATCAGGAAGAAAATCAAAGAGAAGACCCTCAATCCAATGAGGAAACACCAAAACAAGCAGAGGCCCTGGCCGTCCACGTATAGAGATGACAGGGAAGAGAGGCAGACCGAGGAAAATATACTGCATACGGCCTAGCACTATAGAAAGCACCACGTCCTCTATCCAAGAAAACGCAAAGGATGTATATGAAGAACCAAAGACTGTAAATGATGCAATTAACGGGCCTGCTGGACAAAAATGACTAGCTGCAATGCAAACAGAATACGAGGCTCTTATAGAAAACCACACGTGGAGCTTGGTAAGTAGGCCAAAGAATAATAAAGTTTTAAAATGTAAATGGGTTTTTAGGATCAAAAGAAACCAAGATGGATCAATAGACAAATACAAAGCGAGATTGGTCGCAAGAGGTGACCAGCAAAGAGAAGGAATGGATTTTGATCAAGTATTTGCACCGGTGGTAAGGCTCGAAACAATCCGTACACTCCTCGCAGCCAGTGTAACAAAAGGGATGCACGTTGACCAATTGGACGTAGTTACGGCATACGTACAGGGAGACCTACACGAAGACATATATATGGAACAAGCCGCAATGTTCATCAAAGTAAACGAACGTCAAAAGTATGTAAGTTAAATAAACCATTGTACGGGTTGAAGCAGGCGGGCCGCGAGTGGTATCATAAGTTACATAACTACTTAGTTAATATAGGATTTAAGAATACAGAAATAAACCCATGCGTGTATGTAGATTCGAGGGAAAATTGTGATACAGTAATACTGGTATACGTTGATGATTTATTAATAGCATCTACAGAATTACTAAACATAAGCGAAATAAAAACAAAATTAAAACAAGAATTTAAGATGAAAGATTTAGGGAATGTAAAAGATATACTCGGAATGCGGGTAGAAAGACAAGGCGATATCGGGAACATTAAAATAACACACAAATATTACATAGAGAAACTATTAGAGAGATTCGGTATGAGAGAATGTAACCCGACCGGTACGCCGTTAGAATCAAATGCAAGCGCGATCATCCAAGAAACTCAATTAGAGGAAAAAGAGAATGAACGCATAGATGAGCCATATAGAGAACTCGTGGGGTGTCTCATCTACCTTGCCAATGCTTCGCGGCCAGACATAGCGTTCGCGGCAAATTTGTTAAGTAGATTCTGTAATAATCCGAAACAAACTCATTGGAAAATGGCAAAGCGGGTACTGAGGTATCTAAAAGGAACTATAGATTACGGCATAAATTATGTAAAAGAAAAAGACAGTTTAGTTGCGTATACAGACTTCGATTGGGGTGGAAATACAATAGATAGAAGGTCAAACACCGGTTATTTAGTTTATCTAGCAGGAGGTCCAGTTAGTTGGAATAGTAAAAAGCAAAAGACTGTAGCACTTTCGACCATGGAGGCCGAATATATGGCGCTTACGGAAGTAACTAAAGAAATAATCAAATTATTTTAATTAAATTATTGTATCATACATTATTATTTTTTACATTATTTTATTTTATATATTATTATTTTTTATATTATTTTATTTTATATATTACTCGGAGTGCCCCAACCCCCGAAAGGGGCGCGGGGAACCAGGACGACCTTGGTCGATCCAGGCTGAGCCCCAACCGAGCGCGTCTCCGGGTGGCGGATAGGAGGACGACCGGGTGCGTGAAGTGGGCCCCGAGTACCGTGGAACGGGACGCCTCAGGCGACCAGGAAACGGAAAAGGTGCGCCTACGGAGTGCCCCGGCCAACGGGTGCTATAAGTGACCCCTGAAGGCCTAAAAACCCTCGGAGGGGAACTAAAGCCCCGTCGCGGACCAGCTCCCCAAGCTAAGGTGTAAGCAATCGTGCCGAGAGCTGGATGGCACCGGGGTAATGGTGTCACGAACGATGCCCTTGGGGTACCAGGCGCCCCCCCCATTGTATCTAGCCTTACCCCTGCAAGCGGGCTCTGCAGGGGTGGACCTATACTTCCCGACTACTCGTGGGACACATATGGTAAACAAAAACAAAAATCAAAAAGAAAACAACGACACCCAAACAAACACGGACACTAACACGGACACGAACACGGACACGAACACCACAACAACAAACACAAACAGGAACGCACCCGGAAGCGGGTCGGTTGAGGAGGGAAGGGACCCAATTTTGGGGACCGCCTCCGAAACACCGCCGACGGGCGGTTCTGGGGCGAGTATGTCTGGGGCAGGCGAGGTCACAACCCTGCCGGCTCTGGACTTACTCACCCTCAATGAAGAGCCTTCCTCCGGCGCGGCCGGGGCCGACCAGGGAGCAATCCCAGGACCGAACCCGGTAGCACGAAGGAAGGTTAAGCTCAGCGGAGCAGCCAGAAAGAAGAAGGCCCGCTTGGCGCTCCTAGCGTCGACGGAGTCTTCCGACAAGACGGCTACCGCTGGGACAACATGCAAGGCGGGGATGGCCCCCGCGACGGCCGCTGCGAGGGGGGGCCCGACTACAGGGAAACCCCGCGCAGAGACGTCGCGGGTGGATAGCAAGGGGGCGGAAGGTAAGGGGCTCAAAAGGACCCGACCATCCGTCTCCCCCAACACCCAGCCTTGCGCGAAGAAAAGACAAAGAATCTTTCCTTCGCCAAAAAGCTTTAGTGAGGCGCTGACGGCGGAGAGGAGGCTGGCGATCGCGCCGGCCAACTATCCGGAGTCGACCCTCACGGAAGCGCAGGCTTCCGCAATCGAGCAGGCGATCGTGGGAGCGTTGTGTGGGCTTCAGAAAGGCGAGACCATGCCGCGCTTCGACGAGTGCCGGTTCGGAGGGGGCCTGCTACTGGTGACTTGCGCGGACACCGGAGCGGTGGAATGGCTGAGGGCCATAGCCACCACAATCAGGCCTTGGGAGGGGGCGGTCCTCCAAGTGCTGGATGGCCGGCGCCTCCCAAAGCTTAGGAGGATGGTCACGGTCATCCCCGGCCCTCCGGTGGCCACGGAGGCAATTTTAAAAATGATGGAGGGTCAGAACCCGGGGCTCCACACGAACCTCTGGAGAGTGTGGAGCAGGAGAGAGGGGCCGAATTCGGTTACTCTCGTCCTGGGGGTTGACCCGGCATCATACAACCTCATCAAGAGGCAAGGTTCGGAAGTCCACGTGGGCCTGCGCAGGGCACTCTTTAGAGAGGGACCTGCTGGGACCACGGAGGACAAAAAGAACCCCAACACGGTCCCAGGGAACAAACCGGGACCAGCAGCCCCGACGATGGAGGAAGGGAAGGCGGGGGTGAGTGGTGTGGATGGAGGAGAAGGGGAGCCCAGGGCGCTGGCTACGGCGCCCACGGAGACCCTCCCACCCTGCGCCGACACCCTCCCACCCACCCCACCTAAGGGCTGCAACACTACGACGGCGGCTGCCGGATCCTCCCAAGGACCGAAGGCCACCGACATGCAACCTCCGTCTAGTGGGAGCATCCCCAGGGCAGTAATGTCAAGGGGAAGGCCGACCACGGCGGAGGCGACGAGAAGAACCGGGCTTCTGGGGGTGCAGAGGGGGAGCCAACGCACCCTGACTCACACCCTGAAGGCCGGCTCTAGGGGAAGAAGAGGGACAGGCCCCGGCAAGGGCCCCCTCACAAGCAGGTACAATGGGCCCCGGCAGGGAACATAACGTACCTACTTCAACCAAGCGAGACCGGACCACATCTGGCACCAACAAGGTGTCAGAAGGTACCAGATTCTCGCAGATCAATTTGCAACATTGCAAGGCGGCAACGGATATCCTCCTGTGCCGCCTAACGATGGGGCAGACAGATATAGCCCTCATACAGGAACCTTGGATCCACAAGGAACGCGTAGGAGGGCTTAACACGGGGTGTGGCTCACTTCACTATGATGCCACATCCACAAGGCCCAGGGCCTGCATCTTCGTCAAAAAGGAAATAGCGGCCCTGAAACTTAATGAATTCTGTACAGCTGATCTTTCAGTGGTTAAGGTCAAACTTAACCTCGGTGGGAACAAGTCAGAGCTGGTGGTATGCTCGGCGTACCTACCGTATGACTCCGAGGAACCTCCACCCACGAGGGAACTCAGGGCTCTGATAGATCACTGTGCTGTCAAAGGTCTGCACCTGGTGATAGGTTGCGATGCTAACTCGCACCACACAGTATGGGGCAGTACCAATACCAACGGCAGAGGCACAGCACTGCTAGAGTACCTCGCCACCACGAGCATGGAGATCCTAAACAAAGGCTCCGCCCCCACCTTCATCACCTCCCGTAGACAGGAGGTAATTGACCTGACCCTGGGCACCACAAAGGTGGCACAGGTTGTCAAACACTGGCAAGTTCGAGACGAAAGCACGCTCTCGGACCACCGCCTAATTACGTTCAACTTAATGGGCGACAGAGAAGGCGGCACTGGTGAAGCATACAGGAACCCAAAGGCCACCAACTGGGCACTCTACAGAGAGGGCCTAGAAGGGAGGCTTAAGGGGCACTGTCAGCGTCCCAGGACCGTAGGCGAAATTGAGCAAGCGGTGAAGCACTTAAGCTCCGCCGTTACTCAAGCCTACGAGGATGCCTGCCCTGTCAAAATTGGAAGTAGTAACAAAAGGGTCCCCTGGTGGAACAAGAAATTGGACCAAGCCAGAAAGGACACCCGCAGACTACTGAACAAAGCCATGAAGGCAAATACGAAGCCAGCCTGGGACAGTTACAAAAGGTCCCAGCAAGCTTACAAAAAGCTAATAAGAACTAGCAAGAGGTCAGCCTGGAAGACCTTCTGCAAAGAAACCGAAGCTCTACCAGTAGTTGCCAGGTTAAGGAGGGTCTTCTCAACAGGCCCCTCACCGGGGTTGGATCGTCTCAGACGCCCCGACGGAAGTCTGACGAACAACCACAAAGAGACATTAGAACACCTCATCCAGACACATTTCCCAGGCTCAATAGCGGAGGGCCGGGGGCGTCGTCGCAGCGATACGACGCGTACCGACCCCGCTCTAGCGGACTGGGAAACAGCGGAGAAGGTGATAAACACAGACAGGGTGAAGTGGGCCATCGGCTCCTTCAGTAGATTCAAGAGCCCGGGCACTGACGGGATCTTTCCGGCACTCCTTCAGGAGGGCGGTGAGGACTTGTACAGGCGCCTGGGCCAGATCTTCAAATCCTGCCTAGCGAAGGGCTACGTACCCAAAGCCTGGAGACACTCCAAGGTAGTGTTCATCCCTAAACCTGGGAGGGACAATTACGACCTTGCTAAGGCATACAGACCCATCAGCCTCACCTCTTTCATGCTCAAAACGCTGGAGAGGCTGGTCGATAGGTACATCAGAGACGAGGTTTTGGCCAATAAACCACTACACCCCTCTCAACACGCCTATCAAAACGGCAAATCCACCGAGACGGCACTTCATAAACTAGTAGGCTTTATTGAAGGCGCACTGTCGAGCGGCGAATCTGCCCTCTGCATTTTCCTCGACATCGAGGGGGCGTTTGACAACACACCCCATGATGCCATTAAGGAAGCTGCGAGGAGGTATAATATTAAGGACTCCGTCGTAAGATGGATCCACAACATGCTGACGAACAGAACAGCCATAGCAAGCCTGGGAGAGGAGACGGTGAGGGCTGACGTCGCGAGGGGCTGCCCGCAGGGAGGAGTCCTGTCCCCCCTGCTGTGGACCCTCGTGGTTGATGAACTCATACGTATACTCGCCTCGGAAGGCTTTGAGGTTCAGGGCTACGCCGACGACCTCTCTATCACGGTCAGAGGCAGACACCCGTTGGATCTAGCGAGGAGATTACAAAAGGCTATCATACTCGTAGAATCTTGGTGTCAATCACACTCACTCTCGGTTAACCCGAGCAAAACGGAACTGGTCCTATTTACAAGGAGAAGACGCTTTTATTTTAAGGCTCCTCACCTTTTTGGGACGCAGCTACAACTCACAGATGAGGTTAAATATCTAGGTGTAATACTAGACAAAAAACTCACCTGGAAAAACCATGTGAACAGGCAGACCCAGAAAGCAATCAGCACCTACTGGGCCTGCCGCAGAATGTTTGGCCCCACATGGGGACTCAAACCAAGGGTGGTCAGGTGGATATACCAGGCCATCCTTGAACCTATCACAACATACGCCTCGATTGTGTGGTGGACCTCCATGAAGAGGGAAGCACACAGGAAGGCTATAGAAAGAATATACAGAATAACGCTGCTGGGGATAATAGGTGCACTCCCCACCACGCCCACCTTGGCAATGGGTGCGCTGCTCGACATCAAGCCACCCCATCTAACAGTGATGGCAACGGCTTGGAGAGCGGCCATCCGCCTCCACCAAGCTGAAGAATGGTCCCCGACGGGCGGCGGGCACACCGAAATCCTCAGGGATGTGGGATCAGAGTCAATTCTGACCCACGGTGGGGACCGCTGCAAGACGGAGTACCTCTTCAGACGAGAATATGATCTAATCCTCCCAGATAGGGAGAAATGGCTGAAAGACCCAAACGACATTCTGACTCCGGGGGGGCTGGTCTGGTTCACAGACGGCTCTAAGACCGGTATCGGCACCGGAGCCGGGATCGCGGGGGAAAGCCCTAGGGTCGAAATGACCCACAAGCTGGGCCACCACGTTACGGTCTTTCAAGCAGAAGTGTTTGCCATATGGGCCTGCGCCAAATATAATTTGGATAGGGCCCACTCAGGAAAACACATATACATCTGCAGTGACAGCATGGCCGCGCTGAAAGCCCTCCACAAAGTGGAAATAGGGTCGAAGCTAGTCAAGGACTGCGCACTGATTTTAAGACAGCTATCTCTGAACAACAGAGTTAAGCTGCTATGGGTACCAGGCCACACTGGTATCCCAGGAAACGAGAGGGCTAACGAATTGGCACGACTGGGGGCGTCAAGCTCTCAGCCATGCCATGAGTACCCTATTGGTGTCTCAACCTATGCGTTGAAAGGCTTGGCCAAGGACTGGTTAAACCAGGAATTCACCAGGCTCTGGCACAACGCCAATGGCATGAGACACACGAGGGCCCTATTTAAGGGACCGTCACAGAAGCTGGGTGACACCTTAAGTCACCTGGACAGGGCGCAGCTGCGCATGCTCGTGGGCCTAGTGACAGGACACTGGTACACGAGAAAACACCTCGCGCGCATGAGACTCACGGAGGAGACATTATGTCCGAGGTGTGAGGAAGAGGACGAAACCCCTCTACACGTACTCCTAAGATGCAGGGAACTAAGGGCCCGAAGAGGAGCAATCCTGGGGACCTTAGAACCCTCATCATTAAGCATTTCGGCTGGCCTGGTGCCGGCGCTTCTAAACTTCGCCACAGAAGCCCAGTTGCCAAGGCACAGCCAGTAAAGAGGCTGCCTAGCGGCCCGGGTACAATGGTCCCCAAGGACTGAGTGCCCGGCTAGCCTCAGCCCACTAGAATAGAATGGAATAGAAAAAATCTTATATATCAATATTTCTTATATTATATTATATTATATATTATTATTTTTTATATTATATTTTTATTATCTATTATATTATTTTTATTATTACCTGTATCATTCGATATTATATTACGAATGTTTCGATTAAATTCATTTTTATTTTCTTTTACACGCAGTAGTTATTTTGTCCTTTTAAATATGCTCTCTTAGAATTTATCCTTCCTATATGCTGGCATTGTGATTGAAATTCAAGAATTTTCCTATAGCATGAAATTCGAGCGATACGCGAGACTGCCGCGCCAAGATCACTGGAGAGGGGTACCGGGCGACTCAACGTTTAATGCATTATGGTATATGGAAACTTTGACGGCTTTTTTCTAGGAGAAGGGTTGATTTCCGGCACATGGTTCCTTTCAGACTTTTTATCCCCTCGACGAGCACTATATGATAAGCCAATAAAAAAGTTTGACCTTGAAATTAGGGGTGAAGGTCAATTTTGCGGTCGCTTTCTTTGACAGATCTCCACTGATCCCGAGGTGTAGAATCACCCCATATAGGTCGTGACATTTAATTTTTTTACACCCTGTACAGATCGTGTGTAGCAGTTTGTAGCAAATTCAACATGTTTTCGATATTATGTAGAATACACAACCGATCGAAAAATATTAAAATCCAGGATATTTTGTGCCGTTTTTTATATGTTAAAGGCGATTGAAATGAAATAAATGACCAACAATGAATAGTATAATAAAGGTGATCTCTGTTCATCTATTTCCTTTCTACGATGTACAGGATTGCCTCGAAATAAGTAAGTGGCTCGGGACCGAACAGTTGCTTATTTCGAAGCAGAGACCACTTGCTTATTTGAAGGCAATCCTGTATAACTTCCACAAGTGACGGTTTCCTAACAATTTAGAGTACAGTAAAATCTGGATATACATATGCAAGGAAGATTGGGATCCAAGCGAGGTCTCTAATCTCGGGTTACACGTGACGCCAGCCAAGCGTGAACGTAGAAAGGGACAGGCAGTGGAGGAGAGAGAGAGGTCCAATGAACAAAGGAAAGAGCCGAAACATATCGGTGTGACTAATACTAATTCAGTTATAAAACATTTTTATTTTTGACTATTTTTAAATGAAATTTTTACTAGCGCATTGGCCAGATTTTTCTGATTAAAATAAGACCAAACACGATATAATTTGCATTATATTTACTTATTTATTTAAAACCTAATGCAAATATATAAAGTAACTATAATTCAAATTATGTCGTGTTTGATCTTGTTTTAATCGAAAAATTTCATGAATACGCTAGTGGAAGTTTCATTCAAAAGAAAAATCAGTCATTATAAAACAACGAAGCGAAAGTGCAGCATAAGTACACAAAAAAAATATAAGGTTTATAGCAAGCTTAACATTTTCTATTGTATTATGGTAATCACTATATTATTTGTTGTATTATAGGTAAGTAAAATATGCAATATCGTATAAGAGTGGACCAGGTGCAATAGTTGCAAGAAACCTGACATGTATATAACAAATTAAATGAGGAATCAAATTGTATCTAATCCATCTTTCATTGTAATGACCATTCAGAGAATAAAATTAATAGTTGTAAGGAATAAGAAATGAAACTAACAAACCGTTAAAGAATGAAATTTCTTTATATCCTTACAATTTAACCTAACCAATTTTCCTCGCATGTCTTCGGATTTACGTATTGTAATAGTTAGAATAACAGTAATATCTAATTGAAGAAATTACTTAAATATTAATAAAAAAAATATCAAAGAAAGATGCAGTTCAACTCCTTTTTTTAACTGCTTCCCAAGTTAATGTATTTCATAGTATTAATGTATTAAAAAAACGTTAATACATTAAGAATCAGAAATGAAACCGTAAAATCGGGATTCGAACTGATTCTCCTGGTTTCTTAATTCAGCCATATTGCCATATTGCCATGGACGAAATTATATTATTTTGTCGATTCGTCGATGCTGCTGCCACATGCTTTAGCGGTTTTAGCATCGAGCCGATAACGTAGAAATGACGAGAGCAGCCGAACTCTGCCAAACCCGCAGAGCTCACACGGACACGTGGGACAACGCGCTTGTGTTAGATGAAACAACGGCGGTAGGGGAGTCACTGGGACGTCGTGGGACGTCGTGGAGAGGGTAAAAATTTGTCCCACGTCGCACGGTTCTGGCATCACTGGGTCGAAGGGCCCGTCGCGCGATCATCGTCCTTGGAGGGGACGGTTTGACGAATCGTGGTACGTTTTCGGTAGTGTCGCGTGCCCGGTAATTGGTTAAGACGCGCGAGCTAGACGAAGATCTTTCATCCCCTTTCTTTGGTGTTCCTTTCCTTTTCTATTTCGTCGCCGTGATAGTTTCAACGGTTTTCAGAAACTACGCAGTATTTCTCTTTATATGTATAATTATTAAATACGACTATTAATTTGGTTGAAATGTAAAATGAGATTTGAGATTAAAATATATAGTTTTTTTAACAGATGAAACCGTCATCCGTATATTCTCCCATAACAGGATCAAAATTATTTGCTTTCCTGATTTGCAAAGAAGATTGTCAATTAATAATAGTTCAGACAGAAACGCGCTTACGGTGATTGCAATGCTGTGGCAAATTATACATTTGATTTCGCTTTCTATGAATTTAAACAATTTCAATCTGGCGAACATTCCTTCGAGAACGTTCCTTTGTTCAAAATTTGCCGTTGTCGCTAGGCAGTACTTAGAATTTTCGATACAATTGTGTTTATTGCTTCGAACGACCCTTGATTTTCGAACAGTTGGTCGAATGTTCGCGACGTTCGCTTTTATAAGGGTTCTCATTCCTTACTTTTGTTACGTCCCACCTTACGGGTGGTTCTTACTCTGTTACTCTGATCTTTGGGTTCTGCCGATTTAAACGCTAAAGCGTACCTTGACCTTCCTTGCGGGTAATAAAGGATGCAGGATAGGGCGTTTAGTAATTGTTGATACGTGTATGGGTTTTCAATAATATATATATTCTCGTTTGTCGTTACATACCCTTCGCTGACTTCAGGTGTTGTACGTCACTCGTTCGTTCTTGTATTCACTCACAGTTCATTCACTCGAGAGGTCTCGTTTTACGCTATGTTCGCGGTTCGGACGTTACACTAGACTCGCGGCGCGTGGCTACGACTCGACCTTGGAGATACAAGCGGTTGGTGGTGGTCCTGCACAGCACACGGGTGCACTCCTGGACTTGGTCCAATTATGAATCTGCTATCTCAGATTGCGGCGATACACTCGTGTTGAACCGTAGGCCGAGCACGTCGTTGATGATCCTCCTGGTTTCGAGGTAGCCAAAACGCGGATCTACTGCGGGTCACGAACGGACAGAACTTCGGTCTCTGCTTGACGCTATCACGGAACTGGCGTACTTGCGTTGCACCGATAATTTATACTCCCAAAAGGGGAGTAGGTCACGCTCTTTGCTTGCGAAAACCTGCAAGCAAAGGGTTTTCGCCATCGCATTCCGCAAGTTCCCTGATTTCGTATCGCGGTCGTCGCTAAGCGAGAAAACGCTGATGGTTTGCGGATTCCAGAGCAAGACCTCTTTGGAATGGCGAAAGACGAAAATGGGTTATAACTAGGGACGTAACACTTTCATCGTCTAGATACATATTCATTCGTCCACTCTTTCACACTACCATTCCGATCAGGTAATAATGATCCTTGTTGGACCGGCTGACGCTTTGTGCAGAAGAGAGAGAAAGGATGTTCCTAACAAAGAAGTTATTATGGTTTTCCCGTTTCTACGCAGTTAGCAAGGAATTCCCGAAATGCGAAGCACTAGATAACTGCGTAGCGCTGGTGTTATGCTACGGCTCTCTCTCTCTCTCGAGCAAAACCCGAATTTTTGTGCGCTATATGATATTAAACTGTATTGTGTTACTATGGTTGGCGACGATAGTTTCAAGGAGGGTCACGTAAACTATTGTAAAGAAGGAAATAGAAACGACCTTTCCTCGTGTACCTCGCATGAGAAATCCTCGGAACCCGAAGGGCTTGACAAGATGCACGATTTCAGGGTAGAGCAGATAAAGAAGAGAAAGCGATAGAAGAAGTCAAAAATAGAAAAGAATTAAACTCAAACCCTTCATTGTACACCCCTGCATGAGAAATCCTCGTAACCTCGAAAGGCTTGACAAGAATGTACAAGGTCGAGGAGGAATAGAAAGATTGGCGGAAAACCGAAACACCTACTTCACGCCCCTCACATGAGATACTCTCGTAACCCAAAAGGGCTTGATAAGGGACGCAAGGCGGATAAATTTCAAATTTTCCGCCGGGGCGTAACAAAATTATAACCGTTCGAAAATTATATTGAAAAGTTTGAATGCAAATCAAAGGCAAATTACGCTTCTAATCGAATTTCATTTATACAATAGATTAAGCATCTTTACCCTTGTAAACCATAATTGTTTAAATCTAAATTCAGTTATTTATCAGACTACATTTATCAGTATTAATTCAATAGTCAGTTAAAAATTCATTTTCTTTGTTAGCTTCAATAGTTTCTTTGAATTACATTAAATTTTTGCACATTAACCAGTTTAACCATTTCTTTCAATTATCATACCTTTATCATTTCAGATCCAGGCACACCAACATACCGTTTCAAGAAGGGACCCGTACGGGACCTAGAACACTGACGAACCCAACGGAAATAAACTAAATCTAAATTTTCCGTCTTTTAATTGTTCTTACCGTAGAGGACATTAAAGCGTCATAAACGGTCAGAACTGGTGGCAGCGAGACCTTTCTCATTGCCCAAAAATAAAGAAAGAAATAAACCATCATAGATTATAAATCATATAAATCATTAAATCTTACTTTTCTTTCTCGATTTTTCTTTCTCGCCTCACGGCGCGCAACTTAACAAATTTTTGGTGGCAGTGGTGGGATACCTAGTGTTCGCTCAGTGAAATTGCGTGTTGGTGGTATTGTTCTTTGAAAATTTCTCAGAATTTCTTATTAAAACCTTTGATTTGCAATTGAGGCAAAAATTGGGATTTTCGTGCATTAGACACCCCTTTTGCCACATTTGCCGCACATTGCGCCGTATATTTAACATAATATTGCAAATTGTAATTATTTACTGTGTATTTTTGTTATTTGATTTATATATTTTTGTGTTGCGGTAATTGTTCGGCTTCAAAATTGAACATAATTTCTGGTAATTCGTTAAATTCTGTAATTATTTATTAGTTTGTTATATTTATTAACTTATTTATTTCTATTTATTTATTTATTCTATTTATTTTTTTCGTTATCTATTTATTTATTTAATTATTTTGTGTTTCGTTAATCATTCTGTGTTTCTGTTAATTTATTTTATGTTAGATTCAGATTATTTGCCTATCTTGATTACAGAAAACGAACAATTATCGCGTATTTCGTATTGAATACGATGTGCTACATAATTCGATTATTTGTGTATATTTTTCTCAAATTATTTGTGTATATTTATTCTGATTTACATTTTTGATACTGAAATTTATAAACTTGCAATATGTCTGATCCGCCGACTGATGCGGGCGTGAGCGGAAGCGGCTCACGAAGACGGTGACGATCTAATGCCGGCAGTACACGCTCGCCGAGGCGACCCGAGACCAGGCGAGTACGAGAATGTACTTGATGGTCTCGCCTCGCCTCGTGCCCTCTCGCCTCGTGCTCGGAGCGCTCGGCCTAGACGCGAGCTTTCAGGACGAGTCAAAGGAAACGAAGCCGACACTAGGAGTACACGGGTAGCCCTCGCGAGAGTGTACACGGTACTCTCGGATCTCGGGTCTCGGGACTCTCGTCTCATGCCGGCAGTACACGCTCGCCGAGGCGATTCGAACGCGAGATCCGAGAGCACCGTGTACACTCTCGCGAGGGCTACCCGTGTGCACCTAGTGTCGGCTTCGTTTCCTTTGACTCGTCCTGAAAGCTCGCGTCTAGGCCGAGCGCTCCGAGCACGAGGCGAGAGGGCACGAGGCGAGGCGAGACCATCAAGTACATTCTCGTGCTCGCCTGGTCTCGGGTCGCCTCGGCGAGCGTGTACTGCCGGCATCAGGAGATCTCGCGTTCGAATCGCCTCGGCGAGCGTGTACTGCCGGCATAAGGACTACGGTAATCGAGAGCTTCGCCGCACAGTGGGACAAAACGGCTTTCGGCGATCAAAATTCGATTTTCGTGAATTCGGAAAAAGAAAAACTAACTACATGCATCGATAGAGAATAAACTGTAGTTTAACGTAGTGTAATCTATTTTTTCATATTTGCTTCCGTTTTGCCGTGGTTCGCACTCAAAGTCAGTAGAAATTCGTCAAGACGAAACGCTGATAATATTACCCGTAAATTCAATGTACGATTCTAATGAATTTTACTCGGAAAGATACAATTCAAATGGATGAAAGTTTACTAAAGTTTACTAGGATAGTATACATTCTATTCAGTGCATAAAGTAAGTGAAAATGTTGACAACTTTTTAAATAATAGGATCTGATTGAAACGAAGTACATTTAACTAAAATCTCAACTTTGAGTTTGATTTAAAAAAATGCTACAACTTGCCACATGTTTAATTATTACTACAGAAAAGGGTGAACCTTCCTCTATTAGAATCTGAAAAAATCGATTGCACTTTTTTGCACTTTTTCAAGAAAATGGCGATTGAATGAAATTACACCCATCTTGGCCGCTGTGCACAAAGATGGAAAAGCAGTAACAGATACGATTATTAACCAGTTAACTGCCTTATTAACTATTATTATTAATCATTGAAACGTGTATATTTGTCATCCAAAACTTTATTTCGGTTTAATAAAAGTGTTCAATGTTCAATAAAAATGTGATCATTTCTTGTTTTTCTTTAACTTTTTCGTAAAAATTATGATAGGAGTATTTGCCTTGCATTCGATGTGTATACTTGTGTTACGTTGCGAGCGTGATACGGCGCGCGACGTACAAATATAAAAAGAAAAGGGAATTAGTTAGATTAAGTGTTTAATTATATTATTATCTCTTTTCCTTTGGATGATTAATACGCGGTTGAGAACGGTATTATCGCTGCCACCAGTCCCAATCACGCTCGACGATGTTAGGTCGATAACGATGGGAACAATTAAAAAGAATCGTTTAATTTTTATAATAAGATTCTGAAACTATTGATTGAGTTCGTCAATGCTCTGGTCCCATACGGGCCCCTCGTGCGAATTTATGCAAATATGGTTAGCGTGAATGTTAGGAAGGAAGTGTGTTAAACTAAAAATGAATCTGAAACTAGTTATGTGTAACAAAAAGAAATATAATTTCAAAAAAAAGAAAAACATAACAGTAAATGAATTGGTTTACAAAGAGTTCGAGCTGTTGGAAATACAGAAAAATGCAATTTATATATATGTTTTAACGAGATAGGTGAAATTGGAATATTGAAATCTATTGAATCGTAAAACAGAATTTAAAGATGATTCGAGCGGCGATTTCGATGAGCAATTAATAAGCGATGAGAGGAAACGATCCCAAGGGGAAAAACTTCCAAAACCAACGGTTTCGTGGGCCGCCTCTCGTTATCGCAAGCGGAATTATTGGTAAAAATTGCGAAATGTCTTCGGTACCTTAATACGATGTTGAACAAAACGATCTTGGGGGAAACTTCCAGGACACGCGGTTTCAAGATCGCCCGTTTTGCCTCACTAAATTCCAGATTCGTCGTATTGGACAAAATGAAATAGATAACTTACCAAGCTCGATGTAAATTAATATACGATAATACAAATTGTCTGTTGATCGCTAGTTGCTTGGCTGTCTGGAAATCTGGAAGGCGAAGAGAAGATGAGAACTTTGTCACACGCACTACACGTTCGCGATCGGCCTTTGTCAAAGGGGAAGGCCCGCGCGTATTGGTTTTGTCTAAGCGCGTTTCCCGAGTTCTCATCCCTTCTTGACCTTCCTTCCGACTCTGTCTTACGTAGGCTATCTTTCTCCTTTTACCCCTCTAACGCTTCGTGAACTTAGTGCGTCGCAATTTCTATACTTCTGGAATATTCGAAATCTATTACGACTTTATTTGTTCGATTTTACTAATCAAATATTTCGGTAACGAAGAACATCTAGCCCTTTTAATAGATGTTTAACTTACTATATTGAATAACTAATAAATGAATAATGTTAATTTATTCCGTTCTTATTCGCGTTTCGGCGGTTTACGGAAAAAGGCAATCGACATTTGTAATTATTATCAAATCGCGGATGTATGCAAATTCGTTACTGCATTTAATTGTTATTAGTTCCGCGTACATCAGGTTTAACGATTTTCGTATTTTCTAAACGTTCTACGTTTAACGTTTAGCTGTAGTTCGTTGTCGATGTTATTGCCTTGGTCGACCTTCGTCTCGAACGTTCTTGAACGTCGGTCGACAATTTCAAACGTCAGTGGTTGTCACGCAAACCTTCGCATTCCATAGTCATACAACAGTTTCATTCCGTTTCATTCTAATAGCTTTCGATTTTAATTGCATTCATTCCTCGTGGAAGGGTCGGCTGACGCTTGCTTCGCAGGTAGGAGAGGTATATTGCTCGCGAGGTAAAACAAAATTGTATTTCCCTTGTTCTGCGCGGTTAAGTGGGGAAACTTCCAAGTGCGTCGCACTGCTTAACCGCACGGCGAAAGATGTTGATAATAATTCTCCTTAACCTTATAGGGTTCGAATTTCTATATGTTTATTGCTACGCGGTTTCGACGAGGCAATCGTCCTAAGGAAGGTTGACTTCTTATTATTTGAATCGAACTAATTATAGCCTCCTTTGTGTGCCTCGTCTGGGATTATTTCCAAGTGCTACGCACTGACGAGGTACACAGATTCGGTATGTTAACGGTTAAACTATTCAAAACTATCAGAAAGAAAATAGAAATAGATCTCAGCTACGGTCGAATTATTGAAAATAATTGTCATTGTCTGATTTTTATTACATATCCCGTTAAAAATTTCCATCTTCTGGTCACTTCTGAACAATCCTCCAAACTTTTCACTGGTCTACCTGTATTGGACGTGGATAGAACTTGATACATCGCTGTGGCACATGCTTCTTCAGTTTTTAAAATCATACGGATACTAAGCCACAACTGATTCCGCTCTTCGAATCTTGCCATCATCCTATAAGCACTTTTCGTCCTTTTTTTGAAGAGTCTGAAGTAATGTCGGATCGGTGCCCTGTCAATAATTTCTACATTGTACGTCCTTGCAATATGCCATAACAAATTTTCATAATTGTCAGAACTGTTTTCTTGAATGATTTGGTGTAGATCATAAGAAATATAAATAAATATATTATGATAATACATGTCTTGTCATTTTTGAATTATTATATCCATTTCTCTTACGGTTACTAACAGTTTTAAGCCAAATTTTTGTTAAATAACATAAAATATATCTGCAAGTGAAGTATATTGAACGCGCTTCAGTTTATACGTGAATATCTTGACACCCTGTAGTTCAATATGATTTATATTGATACAACTTAAGTGTTATAATGTAGGCAAAAACTTCCCAAAATTTCATTAAAATATTTCCAATAGAACCGAAGTTACAGAATTTTGATCGCTAAATAGCCGTTTTGTCTCACTGTGCGCCATATAGCAGGCCGCTCACCATGTCCCTATCTTTGATGGTCGTAATATTCGTTTGAGAGATTTTATTGCGGAAATCCAATATCATTCGGATGGTCTACCTTACACGAGCAAATCGGTCTTCCTTCGCCAACGCACAACTTAGAAACCAAGAATCATTATTAAGCAATATACCATTAATTAACGCGAAACTTGATGAATACCACAAGGATATCGTAGAACTGCAAACTACAGCCAACAGCCTTCAAAAAGACAATGAAGTGCTTAAATACACCACCAGTCAACACCGTAATGAAAATACTGAATTCCGGACGCAACTGGCCAATCTAACACAGCGAGTCGACAATATCACAGCTACTGATCCATCCTCCTCCAGCGTTAACAATGATAATAATAGTGACCTATCAAGACTCGCCGCTGTAACCGATTCTAACTCAGCCTGCCTGCAATATTTAATCAATCAGCAAACTAACATAACTGAGATTACTTTCTCTGGATTTCCGGAAAATCCGCTGCTCGAAGACCCTTTACCGTTAGTACATGCAGTATTGAATAAGCTAAACATCAGCCATGATAATATCACCCGAGCTCGTTTCATGCACAAAAATCCAACCATAGCAGCCAGCCCATCCTCTTCAGCAGACCAACGTCGCACTAAAGTTGCTATTGCCATCACATGCATCAATCCTAAAGCTGTGCGTAAAATAATAGTTGAAGCCAAAACTCTTAACGGACTCAGGCACTCGATGATTGATAAAACTCAATTACCAACACAATTAAGAATTTACCTTGATGGGCAAGCCGACTTCAACATCTATATTAATGAGCTAGTCCCTAATCACACCTTCAAACTACTTGGTGAAGCCAAACGATCATTGCAAGCTATTGGGTTCAAATATGTCTGGGCTAAATTTGTCTTCGCAAGAAAAGATGACCAAAGCTTAAAACATATCATCCTCTCCGATGCTGATATTAAGAAAATTATCATCTTGTACCAAAACCAACAACAACAACAAAGTCAAGTGCCCCATCATAGTACTTGACTAGTCCGATAACAACCTACTATATATACGTCATCAACATCTATTCCTTCTGAGCCCTCTACTTCAATTTTGACCAGCCCTGCAAATTCCTCACGTAACAGCATTACTGCCTCCTGTGCCAACGTTAATTCACTTCGTGCTCATCTACATGATATGAAATACTATCTTGACTGTCACCACTCTACCACAATCAGCCGCTGTGGAAACATGGCTATCTCCGACCATTCCGGACCTCGTGGTGCAATTACCCGGATTCAATATAATAAGAAATGATCGCAATACTCATGGCGGTGGTGTTGCCCTATATATCCACAATAATCTATCCGTTTCTGTAATCAAATGTTCTCAAAATATATGGGTGGGCAAGCCCGGACTTATTGAACACATCTTCTGCTCTGTTAGTGCTGGTATTGCCTTGGTATTTCTCCAATCTTCGTTGGTGTTTTCTATCGACCATTCACCTTTCACTACACCTACTGACTTCTCATCTGCTCTAGCCGATGCCATGGATGGTTTCAGCACCAAATTAATTCTAGGAGATTTCAATGCTGACCAACTGTCTAATAGTGCTGATGTCATATATGTTCGCTCCCTAATACTGGAGCATTCACTTCAGTTAGTTGAGCACGGAATTACTCATGTGATTGGAAAATCCGAAACTTGGCTTGACCTCTGCATTGTTGATAGCCAGGACTTTATCAAATCAGTCAATAAATCAACTGCACCCTTTGCAGCCGGTCACTTCCTCATCTCAGTTGAACTCGAAGCCTCTCTGATTGCTCCATCAGCAAAGTTCATCTCCACACGCACTTTTGACAGTTTATTGGAACCTGATGCTATCAGCCACTTCAATGCAATCGACTGGATGATGGTGACTGATGTACAAACCAATGCAGACATCAATGAGGTGATCTCCAACTTCAATATTTCCTTTCTCAATTCGATCGACCAATTTGCTCCTGTCAGACAAATCACTGTCAATTCCACTAAGCTTGCCCCATGGATGAACCTCCTACTCAGAAATTCTGGCAAACAAGTTAATAATCTATATCGCAAGTACAGACGAAACAAAAAAACGCCTGAACTTCTCGCGTATAAAGCTGCCAGAGACACTCATCGTGGCAAAGTTTCAATGGCGCGCGCTAACTGTTATCGACAAAGACTATCTGACCTCACTGGTGGTGCAGCATGGAAAGAGTTATAGCGGCTATCCCTTGTTAAAAACGCGGATCATCAGCCTCCAACAGTATTTGCCGAAGCTTTAAATACTTACTTTGCTGCTATTTCTACCAATTCTACTTCAACTTCACTAGCTATCCTTACTAGTACCCCCGTCAGCGCTGATATCAAGTTCAACTTCTCACCAATATCTGCTGACAGAATATGTACTGCTTTCTCATCAATCACTTCACCAGCTGTTGGCATAGACCGGATAGCACGTGGCGTGATACTTCCTCTACTGGACAGCTTAATTGATTTTCTCCGTGTCCTCTTCAATAAATCACTGGCGGACTCAACGTTTCCAGACGAATGGAAGAAAGTCATCATCATTGCTGTCAAAAAGAAGAAAACCCGCACATCTCCTAGTGATTACCGACCCATAGCATTACTACCTTTTCTGAACAAGATACTGGAAAGACTAGACTTTAATCAGCTCACTGAATTCTTTAACTGCCATCAGCTTTTTGATCCCTTTCAATGTGGGTTCCGCGAAGACCACAGCACACAAACAACACTTATAAAATTAGTCAATGATATCAGACATAACATGGACTCGAAAAAGCTAACTGTGCTGGTATTATTCGATTTCTCCAAGGGGTTTGACACAGTCTCTCACCACCTACTACTACTCAAGCTAAAAGCCCTCGGTCTTTCCGAAGGAGCAATCAAATGGCTCGTGTCCTATCTATCAAGTAGAATGCAGGCGGTCAGAAATCATGATGGCACTTTCTCTAGTTGGTCTCATACAGCTGCTGGCGTCCCCCAAGGATCAATTCTTCGGCCTTTACTCTTTTCTCTCTTCATCAACAACATAGGAAATGTCATCAAAAACTCGCGTCGACTTCTCTACGTCGATGATCTCTAAATTTATAAATGTTGTGCCTATGATGATCTAGCTGACTGTCTTAACAAAATCAATGAAGATATCGCCTGCATTCGAAATTGGGCCTCTCAACTACATCTCAATGTAGGTAAAACTCAAGCCATCATCTTTGGAGCTAGACGCTTCGTAAATAGACTGGACCCTTCACAACTTCCTAGTCTTAGTCTGGACAATGTCAATATACCCTTCAAAAGCACAGTTCGCAACCTGGGTGTGTTTATGGTCTCAAAGCTCACCTTCCCTGATCATGTTAATCATATCCTGTCAAAGACCAACTCCTCCTTTTACCAATTGTACAACATGGTCAAATATACTGATGCTTCACTAAGGACAAGTCTGGCTAACGCCTTAATTCTGCCGCATATTAATTATTGCCTAGCAGTGCTAAATGGCATTGGCACAGTACCGAATATTAGGCTTCAACGTATCATAAATAGAGCAGTTCGATTTGTCACTGGTGCCAGATGTGATTCACCTATATCAGGCCTCACAAGAGATCTTGGCTGGCTCACTATTACTAATCAAAGAAACTACTTTCTTGCTATTATAATTTAC
The DNA here is from genome assembly GCF_907164935.1 of Osmia bicornis bicornis. NCBI lineage: Eukaryota > Metazoa > Arthropoda > Insecta > Hymenoptera > Megachilidae > Osmia > Osmia bicornis. Next base: position 20,002 of record NW_025791179.1, on the reverse strand, counting down.
AACACTCTTAACACTAACTGTCCTACTTATCTGGCCAACCTACTAGTCTCATATATTGCCAATAGACCCAGTCGGCTCGTTGCTAGACAACCAGCTCTAGTAGTACCAAACCATCGGACTGACATGTTCAAACATGCCTTTGCCGTTTCTGCTCCAACACTGTGGAACAGCATTCCTGAAGGGATTCAATCTGCACCATCAATAGAAAGCTTCAAAAACCAAATCAAATCCTGGCTACTATCAACCGAATCACCCGAGTAACAACGATCTCAATACTGTATCACATCAACTTCATCTACTGTACTTACAAGAAATCACCTGTCTCACATTCTTTAAATAATCTGCTACTATTTTTCTTTTCTGCTTATATGTTGTATCTCTTCTATAGAAATTTATTCTTTGTACTTATAAGTAACCTATGCTTTATACTTATACACGTTTCATTGTGTAGTTTGTTCAACTCTGAACAATAATAAAATATCTATCTATCTATCTATCTATCTATCTATCTATCTATCTATCGATCTCTCGCTCGCTTCTCACTTACACTCACTCATCATTAACTCAAAAAAGGTAAGAAAGGAAGCACCCGACTCAACTGGAGTAGTCTCCGGCAGGTCCTCGAAAGACGATCGGCTAGAGCTGAAACAGGGAAAGACAGACACGGTTAGGGAATGATAGGGACTGTTAGGGCCTCTTCAGTCGATATCAGTTTTGACATTTATCTATATTTCTAATCTAACAATTAGTTGTGACAAGATAACATCATTACTGACAATCGCGCTGTAAGAGAAGAGCCCCTCTTCTTTCACTAACACCACCACCAGTATCTGTGTGACCAAAAGACGGTAGACACCGGAAACGGAGTTATCCTCTTCACACAGCTGCCGATGGAAAGATAATGATGTAGAGATGGCTATTGTTAGGGAAAGAAAAAAATGAAGAGAGATGGAGGGCTTTTGAAAATTATTTTGCACAGTGACTTGAGCTAAGGGGTAGGACACCGGCAACGAGATCGGCCACAGCTGTCAAAGACTGGTCAGGAGCCGTCAAGCGCGCTAATGAGTGAAATAAGTGATTTGAAAAGCCTGATATCAAATATTTATGTGCATTTTGGCTCATCACATATCACTAATCTCATTTGTAGTCTATTCATCAGCAGGTATGCCCCTGAAGCGGAAACATTCTCGTGATAAAGACGGGAAGTTTATTCAAGGAGCCCAGGCCTCTTCGAACAAAGTACCAAAACCTCTTTTACCCGACCCCGAATCCACTGAATCAAGCGACGATGGTAGGATGTACATCGAAGATAGAGTACTCTTGAAAGTCGGCCAGGGAGGAAGAAATGTCAATCTGGTCGTCTGCGGCCAAGCCTTGACGGAAGGGCACTCAGAGAATCGAAACATAGAGGAATCCGAAGTGCTCGATCGGTGTCAGATGAGAGATCTCCGTCAAGAGCTCCTAAGGAGAAAATGTCCCGCAGTCGTCAGCGAGCTCAAGGTAAAGAAGTGCCTCAAAGTCGTGAAGAAGAATTGGATCAATTCCTCAAGTCCATCGAATGGAAAACATGCAAGGACTGTCAACGATCACTCCCCAACATGAAACACAATAAATTCGACCAGTGCTCAACATGTGCCAAGTCTGGTAAGATCAGTGAAAACAACATGGATCCTGGACCGGATGTACAGTGTCTGCAAGATTTGACATTCATCCAACGGATATTGATCGCTCTTTGTCATCCGATCTGAAGCGAAACGATCCTTGGCTCAATCGATATAACCCTGACATCATGCAGCTCTGGCGCGCAAACATGGACATCAGTGCTGTTGTTTCAGTCTATAAACTTGTTGCGTACCTTGCAAAGTATGCTTCGAAAACAGAGCTTACATCAAATGGACTCAGACAGCTCTTGTCGAATATCTTGGCGCGAATAGAGCAGAACGATCCTGCTGTGAAAGTTGTTCACCTTCTTCTCATGAAATTCAACAACCGCGACATGTCTGCTCAGGAAGCCTGCGGGTTTCTTCTCGGACTTCCTTTGATCTTTAGCAGCATGAGCTTCTTCATTCTCAAGATTCCCATCAATGACGAAGGAACCGAAGAATTTGTTCCACTTCCTGATGTTGGAGAACGTAGTGACGAAGACTTGATACTTCTCCCACAAGTCACACAAGAGCAGCGATTTGTAACACGTGAAACAGCTCGCAACATTCTTTACACTGCAGCGCATCATCTTTCACTTGAACAGATGACAACATTAGTGAAGCGACATGTCAATTTGGATGAACTCTTGGATATCATCTGGAACTCAGCTCCCAAGACTTTGGTTGAAATCAACTTTCCTTCAAAGATTCGAGCTCTGTCACGACGATATCAGATCCGGATGGAGCGACATCTTCAAAATCAATTGCAGGCAGTCAACACCACCGGGAGGGGAGACTGTTTCTACAACGCTGTTTCGCGTGTTCTCTTTGGTGACGAGACAATGATGGCTCTTTTGAGGGTTGCAACTTTCGTTTTGTTGAACGTTCACAGATCCAAGTTTGAACGATTCCTGGAACGACAAGCAAGTCGACGTTCTTTTGAGGACTTGTGTCGCAACTGCATGACACTTGCCACTTGGGCCGAAAGTGAGCAGATCTTAGCGCTGTCTCTAATACTGAATCGGACAATCAACGTTTTTGCGTACAATGCTGAGAACCAGGACTTTATCTTCAAAACTCAACGATTGACACCACAACAGTTCTTTGAGGACTTGGGGGATGGAATTTACCTGTATTACATGAGATATTCTCGGTATCATGAAGACAGCGTTGATGTGATCAACATCATGAATAATGACAACGCCCACTTTACAGCACTTCATGCAAAATCTGCGCTTCCCATCCGTGTTGGTCATTGCTACGACCCGTAAATTTTTCAAGATGACTCAGTCGCGATTCCTTTCTTGAATAATTTGCCTCCAGACATCGCTCCAGCTGCATCGCCACTGTTCGCAGCCCCTCAGCACGATGTAGAAGCAGACAATAAAGATATCAGTTCTGATGGTGAAGGCTTCTGGAATTCGTACATGAAGAGACCAGAGATAAAATAATTTTTAACAAAAAAAAAACCGACTTCGAAATGCACTAAAAAGTATAAAATAATTTCTATTTCATTTATATCTGTATTCCACAGCTATTAACCCTTTCGCTACGAGCGTCGTCTATAGACGACATCCGCGTGACGATCTGTGTGTACGAGCGTCGCCTATAGACGGCATCCGCGCGACGACCTGTGTGTACGGGCGTCGCCTATAGACGACGTCAGCGTGACGTCGTAATTTTTAGTATTTAAATATATTTTTATTGGTAATAATTGCAAAATCTCCAAATATGTTGTTGTGTCATATTTAAAGAAGTGTACGATCCGAAGAATGACAAGGCTGCAGCAAAAGATGTATGTCCGAACACCAGTTTACCTAAGCGCAACATGCACACTTGGCGGCGCAGAGCTCTGTTCAGTGGCGCTATTCGGCGGTACCGATGGCGCGTACAGCGGTGCCACTCCAACGGAGCACACTGCCGGAGCGAAAGGGTTAATACAATCCACTTAATCGTTAAATAGGATACTAAATATATTTCAACCTTTTCGGAGGCGGCGCAAAATTAAAAGTACCTGACTACACAATACTGCCAATAACGATTTGATTGCGGTATGGCAAACTTGGTAATTAATAAGTCGTAAGTAAACATATTCGAATCGTTATAAATACGGCAGAAAACATTTGTAATCGTAGCGATTGTATCAGAAGTTGGTAGCACTTCTGATGTACACGTATACTGCATTTCACGAGAGACCATACTTAACTTGCGCAGCTCACTAGGGAGATTTTTAATAACGTGCGAGATTCCCCTCTACAGCTTGCTTCTTAATTTGCGATCATATAAATGGTGGACAGAAATATGTTACGTAGGATAATTGATAAGCGATGATGATATGGTAAAGATACACGATATAATGAAATTCCTATTATTTTTCAAAGAAAAAATTATATGATTAATTTTGCGCCGCCTCCGAAAAGGTTGAAATATATTTAGTATCCTATTTAACGATAAAGTAGATTGTATTAATAGCTGTGGAATACAGATATAAATGAAATAGAAATTATTTTATACTTTTTAGTGCATTTCGAAGCCGGATCTTTTCTTTGTTAAAAATTATTTTATTTCACACTTTTTAGTGGAACGAGCAGTATTCGAAGGATACCGTATTAGCAACCAATTCGGTAAAGAAACTGACGAAGTTTACTTGCAGGGACAACTTTGAAAAATCGCGATCGGTATATTCCTTGGAGGGTGACCCTAAAGAATAGGCTTTTTATTATACTAACAATAGTTATTAACAATAAGAAGATACATAAATTTTGGGAAATGGAATCATCGTGGAATGATCTACGAAATGTGAAAACTTTCGTCGCAATCGGTGCATTGCTTGAATCAGAACGTATTTTGAAACAATGAAAACCGTTCGAAATAAAAAAATGCGAAATGTTTTTATAACGGGACCAATCGGAACACGTATCCTACAAGACGCAAAAGATTTCATTCCGATTGGTCCATCCGTCTCGAAGTAATCAGCGAACGTACATTTAGAAAAAAAAGTCGTTAGGAATAAAAACATGCAAAACATTTTTTTTACGGGACCAATGGGGAGTTATACTGTACAAGATGCAAAAAGTTTCATTCCGATTGGTCCATCCGTCTCAGAACAATCGGTGAACATACACCGCACGTACATGAAATAGTACGTTTTTTGCAATAAAAACCGTTCGGAATGAAAAAATATAGAATGTTTTTTTAACGGCACCAATCGGGGGACATACTCTAGAAGATGCAAAAGGTTTCGTTCCAATTGGTCCATCTGTCTCGGAATAATCGGCGAACAAAGGCAGGAAAAATAACAATAGTTTTTCACGAATATCTCGAAAACTAAAGGTTTCCGTTAATTATGCATAATGAAAAAGATGTTCAGAATCATGCCCCCGACAATATATTAAAGGATCATTAAAGTCAGTCTATGTTGAGATTAGAAACTTCCCGGTTTTTTGCAATAAAAACCGTTTTTTAAAAAGATATTACATATCTGGTGTAGATATAGTAACAAGTATATTGTTATTAAATGTATATTACATTATATCTCATGTACATATAGTAATAATGATATTGTTATTAAATGTATATAGCATTATATTCAATATAGATATAGACATAAAGTTATCGTTATTAAATGTATATTACATTATATCTCATGGAGATATAGAAATAATGACATTGTTATTAAATGTATATAGCATTATGTTCAATATAGATATAGACATAAAGTTATCGTTATTAAATGTATATTACACAACTGATGCAGATATAGTAACAATGATATCGTTATTAAATGTATAATACATATCTAATGTTGATACAGCAGTAATGCTATTGTTATTAAATGTATACTTCATATCTAATGTAGATATAGCCATATGGGTATTGTTATTAAATGTATATTACATTATATCTCATGTAGATATAGTAATAATGATGTTGTTATTAAGGACACAGACTCCTTCGAGGCCTCCTCCGAATCGATGTAAGCGCCACTGGAAAGAATCGGGCAATCATGAAAATACGTAATTGATAAATGTGACATTTGACGGTGTGACATCTAACGTCATTATGCAGAATATGAAACGAAAGTGAGGTGGCATAGTTGTCGAATCACATCATTTGAGAGTTCTGTTGCGGTGTTGCCACATCTGTGACAATCCTGACCATCTAGCAAAATGAATTCACTCGAGCCGAGCGAGATTTTAATTCCAGGCGGACATAGAAAAGGACAGCGCGATAGAAAGAGAAGGAGTATCATGAATGAAACACGTAGTACCGATCTGCAGAAATACATATGGTCGAGTCACACGCATAACGTACGCCACTATAAAACTTATACGAATAAAAACCACATGGCATTAATAATTTCAGAAGAGGAATGGAAAATAAACCGATGTAAATTGATCTATATATACACTTTATTCATTTAAATATTATCAATATAGGTATACATATAAATAATAATTGGCCGCCCGTCGCCCGCCGCCTCTTCTTTCTCCGCGGCGTCTGCATCGTCGATTACCATGACAGCCATCCCAGTCGTGGCTATGATATTGAATTTTTTTTATCTGAAATATAATAATGAATGTTTTATAAGAAGAAGAAGCAATCATGGAAATTCAGTGGCTATAGTTGTAGACATAATTTCCATTTCACGAAAAATCTAATTCTGCCACATTTATTACATAGAAGAATCAACGCTTTTACTTACTTGCGACGTTGACAGCCTCGGATTCTCCTTTCTGTTCCCTTTTATCCGACTTCGTTCCTTAGACCTCTTTCTCCTGTTTCTTCTATGCTCTTTCTTTTTCATTTCCTCTTTCTTTTCTTCTTCTTCTTCCTCGTCCATCTGTGAAGAAAGTAATTTATGTATAGATAACGTAATATTAATCATATAAGATTATACTTGCCAATTATACGTGATCAGACAGCATATTTGCATTCCATTTGTCCTGGTAGGTAATGCTTTCTTGAATATACCTATATATAATTTTTTAGTTTATTTCGAGAAGAGGAAAATGCTGTTTTTAATTTCTCAACGACAAAAATGTTCATGCAAAGATGAATGAAGATGAATGAAGATAAATATTGAAAAAAGAAAAAGTTAATGGAAATAGATGATATAGGACATTAATAATTTCATGAAGGGAATAAGAAAAAAATTGTTTCAGCTGACAAAATAAATTTTGAGTCCTACGCTCGCTTCGCTCCAAAAAACCTCTTCTCGGGAATCCTTTGTTCGAAAATCTGTAACACATTAAGAAATATAGTATGGCATCGCGTAACTCACGAGATCGTATGATCCGCGAGTACAATTGCTATTTCATGCAATTGTGAACCACTAACAGAGTCAGTGTTACTGCACTTTACAGTGCAGTGCGATGCCGGACAGTAACAGTATTTTTTATTACTGTCCGCATAAGACATTTTTTGACTTTTCAAAGGTCACTATTTTGAAATGTGTATATCGGCGTCGAACAACTCGCGAGATCGTATGATCCGCGAGTACAATTGCTATTTAATGCAATTGTGAACCACTAACAGAGTTAGTGTTACTGCACTTTACAGTGCAGTGCGATGCCGGACAGTAGCAGTATTCGTGCTACTTTCTGAGAGAGACCTTTTGCGCTTTTCTAAGCTTGTTTTCTCCTCTGTTATAAATTGAGGCTCCCGAATGGGCATTCCCCTATTGTATCGGCTATCTATTAATTCCAGTAACACGCACAATAAATAAAATTGAATTAATTTTGGCTCCGTATTGTTTTGCCAAAAGTTATCGTCTCTATCGACTCTAATGTACTTTAACCCTTTTCGGGTCCAAATACAAAATAAGCAATATTTTCTACCTGTGACATGTAATTGTCCTTGTACTTGGTAGTAATAGTAGTGGTTCCTGTTCAATGAATTTCCTTCTGCGTCTGCAAGTATACGCCGAATAACTGCAACACTTTTGATTGCCTCGTCCGGCAATAAATTCTCCGCCGTTTTCGGACATTTGATTTCCACAATGCCCTCTTCGTCTATAAGTCCATCTAGCGAAGCTCCTAAGAACGGGATGGCACTATCAATAATCCACATTCTTTAATTTTAACACCAATGCACACACTTAGTTCTTCACGTGCGAATTTTTCGCATTCCTGTCCATATTGTACTGCAGGTGCACTAATCAGTCGTGGATACACTAACGACTTCACTGAATTTCCACAGAGCGTACCAATTCGACGACGGCATATTCTTCCAAAATTAGAGGCCGTCAATAATTTAGATTTGTAATTCAACCATCTCGGATTTTTCGCTTGACCGATGGTTTCTTCTTCAATGGCATCTCTTCTATTTTGCCAATTCTGTAACATTTCCATATGTTTGTTTTCCTGTAATTCATAAATATTGTTAGCCATATCCGGCTTTTCAGCGTTTGGTCCGTAATTGGAATCCTTTTCAGAACGGAATTGTTTCCGCACGTGCTTTGTAATTTTTTTTCCTTTCTCTTCTCACTGTATGTTCACGGATGCGTCGTGAAATTACCACAAAAATTCTAATGCTCTCGGTCGATAACGAACGAGAGCGCCGTTAGCGACTTCACCAACATTTTAAAGATTAACAGTCGCAGCGGCGACTAGAGCGCCGCGATTACCGATTCCCATGTGGAACTGCCGAATCCGAATTATTAGTGTGAAAGCAATCAAGGCGATAACAGCGACCAAATATCCAAACCAATTATAACCAGTTCATCTTTAGTAAAGTTCAGTATAAGTGAACAGTTTTGTTTCAATCAACAAATAAATTGACGAATGGTAAATTATACGCACGACGAGTAATATCTTTATTAAATACACGAATTACAAGTGAAAGTGTTTTTAAATTCCTCCTCGAAGTTCCAAATCAGTGATAAGAATTTATCCTTGCCTTTCCACTACCACTTCAAACAAATTTTCCACTCAATCGCCTACATAAAATTGGTCCTTCGAGCCGGATTGGGATCGAGGAAAATCAACCAGGTACTCGTCCACCTACAATTCGAAAATTAAACCGTTAACGGCCATGAGCACTCTCGAAGAACTACTGCATAAGCAAATGCAAACCATGCGCTCAATTGACCGAGCGCTCACCAATTTCAAGAAGCTGGGGCAAACCAAGATGACCGCAGCAACAACCCAAAACCGGATGACCATGCTGAAAGAAGCGTATCAACAAAGTCAAGATCTGGACTCAAGGATCACCGCCTGTATCGATCAAAAGACGAGGTCCAGCCTACCGTACTTCGTTGAGAATCATTTTATCCAGGCCGAGGAGCGGTATCAGGAAGCAATGGACTTCATGGCGGAAATGCTAGCCCAGGTCACACCTACAACCGAGCCATCAGCAAACGTAAGTTTTTCAAATTCAGTGACGTCACGACAAACGGCTCACTTACCAAAGATACAATTGCCGTCCTTCGATGGAAAGTTCACGGAGTGGGAAAGTTACCGTGACCGTTTCACCTCCATGGTGATCAACAATGCTTCCTTAACGAACGTTGAGCGTCTCCATTTTTTGTGCTCCTCGCTAGCGGGCGAAGCGAGCGAAGCCGTTAGTCACCTACCTGTAACCGAAAACAATTTTGAAGTCGCGTGGAAAATAATAACAACGCGCTACGATAACAAACGTCGGTTAATATCAACCCATTTGAATACCTTGTTTTCGTTACCATCTGTTTCGTCCGAAACACCGCATGATTTGAAAATGTTACGTGACAAAATAAACGTTTCGCTTCAAATGCTCCGAAATTTAAACCGCCCGGTTGATAATTGGAGTGACGTAATTGTTTTTCTCGGAGCTCAAAAATTAGATCGCGCGTCGCGAAAAGCATGGGAATTCACTCTCAGCGATAATACCGATTTTCCCACCTACGACGAATTCGATGCGTTTTTGCTTAAGAGAATTCGCGCTTTAGAAAGTCTACCGGAAACCAAACGCGACAAACAAAGCGAAGCGGAAAAATATAAATCGATCAAACCAAAAAATATATCTGCGCATTCCACGACGTCGACCAAAATAATCTGCCCCGTCTGTCGGCAAAATCATTTAATATATCAATGTCCGTCATTTCTTTCAAAAACAAAATCTGATCGCTTCAATTTTATTAAGCAACAGAAACGGTGCGTAAATTGTTTTTCAATCAAGCATGCTGCCGCACATTGTAAGAGCCCTCATCTTTGTAAAGAATGCAACCAACGGCATAACACATTATTACATTTTTCGACCGCCAAGGACGTTGCACCGCCAATACCGCAGACGAGCTCCGCTACTTCCGAAACCGAAATCGAGATAAGTACAAATGTCGCTTCTGGTACGCTTACTAATGCAAGTATTCTTCTCTCGACAGCACGCGTCCGAGTACATTCTAGCCAGGGCCGATGCATCAGTGCTCGAGCGTTGCTTGACCAAGGCTCAGCCGCTACACTCATAACGGATCATTTAGCTCAGTCGCTCCGTCTTGATCGCACTAGGCAGCACACACGCATTACCGGAATCGGTGAAAACCATTCTCATGCTACTCAAGTGGCTGCTATTATTATCACGCCGGCTGAATCGAATGAACCTGCATATTCGACCACCGCTATTATAATGAAATCGTTAACCAGGTATGTACCCGCGCGAAACCATGCACAAGCTAATTGGTCTCACCTTGCAGATTTGAACCTTGCGGACAAGGAACCGATGAGCTCGGACCCAATTGATATCATCATTGGAGCGGATCTTTATGGCCAACTTTTATTGCAAGGGGTGAGAAAGGGCCCTGCGTGTAATCCTGTCGCTCAAAATACCACGATAGGATGGATACTCTCAGGTCCGATCCAATGCCAATCCTCGTCTTCCACAGTCGGAATTCACCACCTTTCAATCCTCGAAAACCTCGACCAGGATCTACGCCGGTTCTGGGAACTTGAGGACGTTTTCACTCCTACGATCCTGACTCCTGAAAATAAGAATTGCGAATCACACTTCCAATCCACGCATTACCGCGCACCAAATGGACGCTATATCGTTCGACTACCATTTAAAACCAAACCTCCCATTCCGTTAGGAGAATCACGATCCGGAGCATTAAAAAGTCTTCATTCATTAGAGAATCGTCTTCGTCGCGACTCATCCAAAGCAGATGAGTATAAAACCTTCCTTGCAGAGTACCAAGCTCTCGGACACATGAAAAAAGTCAATTCTCTTCCACCAAATACTCGAAATTGTTATTATATACCGCATCACGCTGTTATTCGTGAAAGTAGCGCCACAACTCGCCTTCGCGTTGTTTTTAATGCATCACGCAAAACGTCTAACGGGACGTCACTTAACGATCATCTTTTCACCGGGCCGAAACTCCAACAAGATCTGGTATCCATATTAATTCGATGGCGTCAATTCCAATTTGTTTATACGGCGGATGTTGCAAAAATGTATCGCCAGATACTAGTCGATCCTCAAGACCTCGATTACCAAAGAATTCTTTGGCGCGATTCTCCACATGGGGCCGTTGAGGAATATCAACTCCTCACAGTCACTTATGGGACTGCTCCAGCTCCGTATCTTGCCTTGCGAGTTTTGCAACAGCTCGTCGAGGATGAGGGATCGAGTTTTCCCGACGCAATTTCAATAATCCGGGACCAAGCCTATGTTGATGATTTTCTTTTTGGTGGCGACAGCCTCGAATCAGTTCGCCAATTGCGAAACCAAATTACAACGCTTCTCGCCAAAGGTGGCTTCTCGTTACGAAAGTGGGCCAGCAATGACCCAGCCTTGCTCACTGATATAAATCCAGAGGATCACGGCCTCGCAACCAGCAAATCCTTGCAAGTTAATGAAATAATTTCGGTCCTTGGAATAATTTGGAATCCCGCTTTGGATCAATTTCGTTTTAAAGTTTCAAACCAAATCCTTACAATCAACCCAGCCAACACTAAACGAACAGTCCTGTCAACGATAGCGAAACTGTACGACCCTTTAGGGTGGATCTCTCCAGTCATCATTGTAGCAAAAATTTATATCCAGAAACTCTGGTCACTTCGTTGCGATTGGGATGATATTCTTCCAGCTGCCATTCTCACTGAATGGCAGAAATTTTGTATTCAGCTTCCCGAATTGGAAAAACTATCCATACCGCGAAAAATCGCTCCAAAAACTATTCGAACGCAGAGCCTGCATGGGTTCTCAGATGCCTCAACCAAAGCTTACGCCGCGATAGTTTATTCACGAAGTATCCTATCTGATGGTACCGTTACTGTCTCTCTATTAATAGCCAAAACGCGGGTCGCTCCACTTAAAACGATTAGTATTCCTCGATTGGAGTTGTGCGCCGCACTTCTTCTCGCCCAACTTTTAAAATTTGTATCCACCGCACTAAAAGAGCAATCGATCGAATGTCATTGTTGGACGGATTCTCGCGTAACTCTCGCATGGCTGAATCAATCAGCCACTCGATGGAAACCGTTCGTGGCAAACCGCGTTGCAAAGGTACAAAATCTTGTGTCACATGCGCAATGGCATTACGTGCCCACCAATGAAAATCCAGCCGATTGCGCTTCGCGGGGAATGCCAATCCAAAATTAAAAGATTACCTGTTATGGTGGTCTGGTCCGCAATGGCTAAAAACGTCCTCGTGGCCCACCGACAGGAACTTATCGTCTCCAAACACGTCGCTTGAAGAAAAACAGTCGAGCCTCCAGAGCATGGCTACCTGTGTTGATCAATGGGAATTAACATTTCGATATTCTTCATGGTCGAAACTATTGCGAGTAACGGCATACTTACTTCGCTTCATCCAAACCCTTCGCGTAAGAATTAAAAGTCAACCTGACCAAAACCTTCCCACGAGATGTATTAAGGCATCTGCTTCATCAATAATTCTGACTCCAAATTTAGTTAAGCAAGCCAAATTGTACTGGTTAAAAAGGTTGCAACAAGAGGCCTTTCCAGAGGAGAGGAGAGCCTTAAGGTCATCCAAACCAATCCCAAAAACAAGTCCTCTCCTCTCATTAACTCCGTACTTAGATTCGGAAGGGTTAATTCGAGCACGGGGACGGCTAGCAAACTCCCAACTAGAAAAAATGCAAAGACACCGATCATTCTTCGATCACATCCACTCCTAACCTTATTAATTGAGAGCACACACCGCAATTTGTTACACGCAGGTCCGAAACTCACGCTTGCACACTTACGCAACGAATACTGGATTATTCGAGCACGCGCTACAATCCGCAGTGTTTTATATAAATGCGTGGCGTGCACTCGGGAAAAAGCTGTAGTGCCGTCCGAGCTCATGGGAAACTTGCCCGTCTCTCGAGTCACCAAGGTAGAACGACCATTTATTAACACCGGGGTCGATTATGCAGGCCCAATTCAGGTCCGAACAACATCCGGTCGCGGTCACAAAGCTCACAAAGCTTACATCGCGGTTTTTGTTTGCTTGACAATTAAAGCAATCCACATTGAGCTCGTCAGCGATTATAGCTCCGCAGCGTTCATGGCCGCCTATCAACGATTTGTGTCTCGCCGCGGCCTTCCGAAAACAATGTATTCTGACAACGGAACCACATTTCAAGGCGCGAATCGTGAGTTAACCGCTGCTTTTCGCTCGGCAACTAAAAACCCCGATTTTGGCAACCAATTAGCAACCGACGGAGTTGAATGGCATTTCTTGCCCCCGAACGCTCCCCATTTCGGCGGATTATGGGAAGCAGCAGTGAAAAGCGTAAAACACCATCTCAAACGCACTATTGGCTCGCATACTTTAACGTTTGAAGAAATGCTAACCTTATTATGCCGAGTAGAAGCATGTCTTAACTCACGACCGCTCGGTGCCGAATCCGATTGTCTCGACGATTACAACACGTTGACACCGGGACATTTCTTAATCGGAACCGCTTTACTAGCGTCACCAGAACCGACCGTATTTGATGTCCGGGACAATAGATTATCGCGCTGGCAACTTGTACAAAAAATCACCGAAACATTCTGGAAAGCGTGGCGCAACGACTATCTACACACCTTACACCAACGACCGAAATGGAAAACTACGCAAAATCTTACCAAAGTAGGTCAGCTTGTCCTGCTTCGTAGTCAGAACCTTCCACCAAGTCGATGGGAACTCGGACGAATTACTGCGTGTCATCCAGGAGACGATGGCCTCGTCCGAGTCGTCACACTAAAAACAGCGAATTCCGAATATAAACGTCCCATCTCCAAACTATGTTTCCTTCCGATCGCGATCAACGCCGAAGTCACAGAATCTACGACGCCAAATAGTAATGCGTAGTTATATTTTCACGATACCACGATTAATACCAGTTAATGTATATCCGAGCGAATTCTTAAATTGTAATCACATAATTATTTAAACTTACCTTTATCGCCGACACCATAATCATTGTTAAGGTTCCACATTCCAATCACTAGTAATTTCCAATCACGTTCACTATATTGCATCACTCTTGTTGAATGAATTCATTCAACGGGGGGCGGCGTGTTCACGGATGCGTCGTGAAATTACCACAAAAATTCTAATGCTCTCGGTCGATAACGAACGAGAGCGCCGTTAGCGACTTCACCAACATTTTAAAGATTAACAGTCGCAGCGGCGACTAGAGCGCCGCGATTACCGATTCCCATGTGGAACTGCCGAATCCGAATTATTAGTGTGAAAGCAATCAAGGCGATAACAGCGACCAAATATCCAAACCAATTATAACCAGTTCATCTTTAGTAAAGTTCAGTATAAGTGAACAGCTTTGTTTCAATCAACAAATAAATTGACGAATTGTAAATTATACGCACGACGAGTAATATCTTTATTAAATACACGAATTACAAGTGAAAGTGTTTTTAAATTCCTCCTCGAAGTTCCAAATCAGTGATAAGAATTTATCCTTGCCTTTCCACTACCACTTCAAACAAATTTTCCACTCAATCGCCTACACTGTATTTCTCATTTTCTTTGTTCCTTCTATTTTCTATTTTGCGTAAAATAACGGGCGGTTTCTTGTTCATCGCCGTATTCAGACGCGACAACACTTGTTTTGTGTTATACTGTAGGACAGCAGCAGTACATCTTCCCGTGTAAGATCCTCTCTCTCCGAAATTCAATCTTTTTCCTCTTGTATATTTTGCGATGATTCCGTTGAAACTTTCGATGGCATTATTGTTGCTGTTATACAGCAAACTCTCAGCATGCGCCAACAGAGGTCGAAGTATTTCTTTCATGTGTTCGTACACTCTCATCTTCATCAATTCGGGAACAATGTTCTTTCATCCTTTTTACTCGTTCCATCACAGAAGTATTGTAGTTTTGAACAATCTGCATGTTCACCAAAAACGTGGCTAGGAACATTGCGTATGTCGGCATACAAATTCTTAATTTTCTCAGCGGTTGTTACTTGCTGACTGTATCTGAACTCTGCGGCTTTTACTATGTCCGCACGCATTCGCCGAATGCTGCTTTCAACGATTCTTCTCAATGGACCCGGAGTTGTCATCTTTACAACTTCTTTCATTTTTCTGCAAAAGCTTCTCAACAAATGATTCGTGCATTCAATTTTTTTTACACGAATCTGTGTTTTATATGGATCCGCATCTATAATTTTTTTATAAACGCTGCTGTCCCCATCAGCAAATCAGTGTTGAATAAATCAGCCCACGTTTCTCTACGCTGGTCTTGAAGCCTTCGACTATAGCGTCACTTTCCATAGCCGTTGATGCTTGGCTTGCACTCCAATTTTTGAAACAGGTGTGTTTCCGTGGCTGTTCTTTCTTTTTCACAGCACATCGACAAATCCGGCACACCTTGTTTTTCACACCGATAAATAAAACTATCTTTGTGTGGTATCCAATTATAACGCCTACTCCAGACGCGGAATCATACGTTCCAGTCCGATATGATGGTTTCATCCAACTTCCATCGGCCACAACAGGGATGTGAGGGATTCCAAATCCAGGAACAATATCGCATCGTTCAATGGCCAAGCGTTTCTCTTCCCCTGCCGCTGCTACCATCTCTTCTTCTGCAGCAAGAATTAGTGCTTTCACGATTTTATCGTGATGCTTTCTAAATTCTTTCTTCGACATGGAGGGTATGTTCATCGCTGCCAGGAACTCCTCCATTTGGGCATAACTGCCTCCATTCACAATTGTTCCAGCAACTGCATACTGGTTTGTTTCCATTTTATTGCTTTCGTCAGGTTCACTGTGGATTTCACCTTTATATTTGCACATATCGCATATTACACTCAGGGTGGTCCTCAGGCCCGACCGTTTCATGCCGGTTATTTTTAGGTGTCTAAATCCACAGTCCTCCCTGTTTTTTTGCATGGTCGCCTATTTTCTGAAATTGAGCAAAAATGTGCTGCATGTCCACAATACTGAAGCCATTTGGTATACAGAACTGTTCTTCAGGCTCGTTCGTTACAACTTTCTGTATCATCAATTCTTCATTTTCGGAATTTGTGCCTTCCATATTTATCCCATCTTCTGCATTGTTTGTTTCTTCAATTTCAAACAATTCATTCGTCGTTTCTTCAAAAATTTCTTTACAATTTGCCGTATTCTGAAAGGTTAACCGCCGCCTTCTTTCGCGGCATGCTCTTTTTTTCGAGTATCTTCTCGTATGAACTGTTAATTTTGGCCGCCGACTTGTATTTGCCATCACACATTGATGTTCGCATTCATTTCTCCTATCTTCAATAACTTCAATCGTGAGAACATTTTCACTATTATTCATTGTCACTATCACACAACAATATTCACCTATCACTTTGATCACTTCACACTTTCAAAGCTTTGAAATAAATTCAATGATGCTATCTATTTCTTGCTTCGAATGCAACTGTCGCGAAAACGTAAAATGCAGTACGGAGAAACATAGGGCACCGTGGTGGGGAGTGTTTATGTGGACTACGAAAAATAAACAACAATGACGTCAATATTTATTTTAAAAACATTTTAAAGTTGTATTCATTTATAATATTATGATTTTAAATTATTAAAAAAATATATAATGTCACGTCCTGTGACGCATTCTTTAAAATTTCTATTTCGCCATCCAAACTCTTTAAGCCGCTATTTCACCACCTAAATTCTTTAAACTTATATTTCGCTATACAGATTCTTTAAACTTACATTTCGCGATACAAATTCTTTGAACTTCTATTGCACCATCCAAATTCATCGCTCCGCAAAAATTCTGAGTGAGCAACTCAGCCGGGTCGTCGTACGGCGAGAACGCTGACAATCCGGACGAGGTGGTTTACCCGAATTGCCAAATCAAAAGTCGACCTTATTAATCAATATATAATAACGAGACCAAACCGCCCGCGTACAGACCAACTATAGTACAGAACTCGTATCAGGTCAAGTTTAGTGCAGACTCAAAGTCATCGCGACCCGATCACTTCCGTGAAACTCGTTCAGAATCGGCCAGTCCGTTAACGCGAATCCGGATTTTATTCTAATACGCGTACAAAATCCGCAAATACGACTCTGCTACGGGATCCAGAGACCCGACAGAGCAATTCGTCAATTGTAAAACACGCGCAAGTTAAGAACTGTACGAACTACCAATAAACATTTGTTGTGCTCGGAAGTGTGTGAACTTCAATTAAACGTCTACCCTACTGTCTACATCCACCAGGACGACTTATTTCTACAGGTATCCTCGCCCAGCGAAAGGTAAGTAAGAACCTCTACCTAACTAACAACGTAGATTAAATCATACAAAAGTACGCGGAGAACTCAGTGAAAGGGAGAACTTCGCAACGTTACAATAACATGAAAATAAAAATTCAATCCGTAAAATTGGAAATTAGAAATTAGGAAAGAGTCTATTTTATAAAACAGTGAACACGATCTTGATCCCCACCAACATTCGAGTGGTTTCAGCATCAACAACAAAAGACAATCAAAAGGCAAGATGTCAGACCAGGAGGTGCGTATAATCGGCCAGTAAAATATTATATCATTAATATTACGTTATTTATATATCAAATACTTTATTTACAGATGGAAATTGTGAAAGAAAATAAGGTGGAAAATAAAAGAGAAGAAGAAAAGCAGGAGGAAGTAGAAAAAGAGAAAAAAGAAGAAAAGATGAAAAAAGAAGAAAAGGAAAAGGCGTCTTCGTCAAAAGTAAGTAAAATTTTTTCTGTGTAATAAATGTGGAAGAATTAGATTTTCGTGAAACGGAATTCATTTTTACAATAGTAGCGAATGAATTTCTACGATTACTTTTTGTTTTTTAATTATGTCACAATCCAAAATAATCGAATATATAAATTCATTATCATATTTCAGATTTAAAAAATGTTAAAAAAACTTATATATGCCGGCAACTAAGGCGGCCACGGAGGAAGAGGTGGTCATCGCGGCGGCAGAGGTCGCGGCGGCAGGGGCCGCGAACGACGAGGGGGCCGTCGTGGAGGATCTTATGTTTTAATTTTATAAATTAAACAAAAAAAAATAAAGAATAAAAATTATACATTATTACACATCTGTTTATTTTTTATTCCCTTCATAGCGGATCTCCGGCAAATAATCGCGACGGACGGACCCGCGGGCGAGAATATTCGCGACGAGAAAGACAAAACCGATGCCGTTCCGTGCGACAAAATACAGTCCGTCTCGCCACGCCGCCATCGGTATCGTCATCTTGCTTTCTCACTCGCTGTTTGAAGTTGAGATTTTTAAAGTTATCGGGGTGACTGAAGTTTCCAGTTTTTTTGTTTGTAATGCTCAGTTTATTTCACAGAGTCACAAAATAAAGTCAATTTAGATTTTATGTTTAGTTTTAAGATTAATTTGCAACTCGTTCCGCTGCGTCTGCACACCCTTATCTCTTTCTTTAGCTTTTGATATTTTTCGCGATCCTTTCTCTTCTCTTTCTCTTTTGTAAGTGACGAGCACGTAGCTCTTAGTAAGAAACCAGTGGATAGAGAGAGAGAGCGGTGGTGGGGACAGCAGAACAGCGAGCGCCTTACAAAGCGGTAGTTTCCGAACTATCAGCTGACAGCAATTATCGGCCGATAATTCCGATTCCTAACATTCCGCCCGCCTTCGTCTACACGACGAACGAATCATGTAAGTGAAGCCAGTTAGTTCTCTGCCTGCGTTGCCGGGAAGAGACACAGTTTGGTAACCGGTCGCTTCAAAGTCGCGAACGGTGTTCTGACCAGGACGACTCGAACCCTGTTGTCATCGCCGCGGTACGTCTCCGTTATTCGTCCGATTGGCCATTTAGTAGGTGGAGTAGCTTCTGACGTGACCAAGCACAGGTCGCCCGGTTGCGCATTAGGTTGAGGTTGTGACCATTTAGAGCGAGCCTGAAAATGCTGTAGGTACCCCCGACGCCCAGCGTTTCCAAAAGTGATCGCGCATCTGCTGAAGTAACTGCTGGCGTGTTAAACGTGCCGGTTTTTCGTCGGTCAGCGACGGTTCGGGCACGGCTGTAAGCGGAACTCCTACAAGAAAGTGACCTGGCGTTAAAAATTCGTTACAATCGGGGTCAGTTCTTAAGGGCGCCAGGGGGCGAGAATTCAGACAAGCTTCGATTTGAGCTAGTACGGTGGACATTTCTTCATACGTGAGAGGAGTCTCCCCCACCACTCGCCTGAGGTGAAACTTCATGGATTTCACCGCTGCCTCCCAAATACCGCCGAAGTGAGGGGCGGCAGGAGGGTTGAATTTCCATGTTGTTCCATCCAGAGCTAAGGAGCTAGCCAGTTTTTGAAAATCAAATTTCGCGGCAGAAAAGAGCCGACGCAATTCTCGATCGGCGCCAATGAAATTTGTGTCTTGATCGCTCGTAAGAATAGAACACATTCCTCGTCGAGATACAAAGCGTCGATAAGCTGCAAGAAAAGCGTTAGTCGTATAATCCGATACCAGTTCTAAGTGAATCGCTCGAGTGGAAAGACAGACAAAGACAGCGACAGCGACATAGGCTTTGCGAGTTTGGTGTCCTCTTCCAGGACTAGTTTTTATAAGGAAAGGTCCAGCGTAATCGACGCCGGTATTTGAGGAATGGCCTAGTCGGTCGTACGCGAGTGGTGGGGAGATCAGCCATTTGTTGCTACGTAGTTTTCGCGAGCCATCGCCAGCAAGTGATACACGAGTGAATGTAAGGTGCGTACAGAACGTCGACCAGCCAAAA
The DNA here is from genome assembly GCF_907164935.1 of Osmia bicornis bicornis. NCBI lineage: Eukaryota > Metazoa > Arthropoda > Insecta > Hymenoptera > Megachilidae > Osmia > Osmia bicornis. The sequence continues at coordinate 196 of NW_025791179.1, read as the reverse complement.
TCCAGTATCGTTGACGAAGAGCTGCTAAGGTAAGTTGTACTCCACCATGAAGTGTTTTTTCGTAAGCTTCGCGTATCAGTAAAGTTACGAAGTGACCTTTAGTTGGTAGAATAATTGGGTGTTTTTCTTGAAAATCCAGTAACGAGTGTTTTAACCCTCCACCGACTCGAAGAAGCCCGTTGTCGTCGACGAAGGG